>NC_061820.1:8840003-8847503 GCF_019202785.1 Penaeus chinensis
ATAACAATAATAACAGCAATTATAATGATGATGATGATGATGATAAAGATAATGATGAAGATGATGATAATGATGATGATTAAGTTGATGATGATGATAATAATGATAATAATAACAATAGAACAGCAATTATCATGATGATGATAATGATGATGATAATGATGTTGATGGTACATGATAATGATGATGATGATAATAATAATAAAAATAATCATAACAGCAATTCTAATGATTATGATGATGATAATGATAATAATGATGATGGTGATAATAATGATGGTGATGATGATGATGATGATGATGAAGATGAAGATGAAGATGAAGATGAAGATGAAGATGATGATGATGATGATGATATGATGATGATAATGATAATGATGATGATAGTGATAATGATGATGATAATGATGATTATGTTGATGATGATAATAATGATAATAAGAACAACAAGAACAGCAATTATGATGATAATGATAATAATAATAATGACAATAATAATAATAGTAGTAGGAAGAATAACAACAATACCTTGACAATAATAATGATAATAATACGAAAGCAAAAAAAAAAAAAAATAATAATAAAAAATAAAAAAACTATTACAACCATCACCATTACCAAGAAACCACCAGCCCTCCTATTACCTCTGCGACAACTAGCGAACGACTGCTGGGAACCGAGGAGCGAACGAGACACAGGAGTCGCCTCAAACCAGGTCTCATTGGGGGGCGGGGGGGGGGGGGGGGATTTAACAGTGACGTCACCCAAGTGCTTGTGCCGATCGCGTGCGCTACGTTGTACTTATTGAAGGGAGGTACGTTTGGCTCCAAGATGGATGTCGGTCTCGGAAGAATTATTTGGGAATTATAATGTTCTGTTTGTGTATAAAGACAGGTAAAGGAATAAGCATCAGCATTTACACACACACACACACACACACACACACACACATATATATATATATATATATATATATATATATGGGTGTATGTGTGTGTTTGTGTGTGTGTATATATATACTATATATGTATATATATATATATATAAACTGTATATACCATTGTATGTATAAGTATATATGTGTATATGTATGTATGTGTATGTATATATGTGTGTATATACAGTATATCTATGAATTTATATATATACTGTATATATATACATGTGTGTGTGTGTATGTGTGTGTGTGTGTGTGTGTGTGTGTGTGTGTGTGTGTGTGTGTGTGTGTGTGTGTGTGTGTGTGTGTGTGTGTGTGTGTGTGTGTGTGTGTGTGTAAGTGTGTGTGTGTTTGTATGTGTGTATGCATACATGCATAAATATTCATATATTAATGTGTATATCTCTCTCTCTCTCTCTACATATATATATATGTATTGTGTATATATGTATATATTTATTGTCTATATATTTTATTATTATTATTATTATTACATATATATATATATTAATGACTGTGATGACTTGTAAACAAAAAAACGTATTCATACTTAAATCTAAACACATAAATAAATAAACATCGGCTTTTACAAACACACACACACACACACACTCCAGTTTTTTGTTCTCATTTCATTAAACTTTTTGTGTTGGAGTGAATTCCCACTTCTATCAAAAATTCTGCGTCATGAATACAGATATATTAAGAGTAAAATGACATAGCATACTTGGGAGGAGCTGATCAGGTAGAAACAAGTACAAAATACCAATAAGTTACTCACACAGTACTATTTAAATGATTCAGTGCGTCACAAATTTGCTGTGTATAGCCAATTCACTCGTAACCCCATGAACGATGTGGCAAGGCAATACAATTATTGTTCCATACAATTGGGACTTTCTTAAGACCTTTTTAATTGTTGTTATCATTGTGTGTGTGTGTGCGTGTGTGCGTTTGTGTACACATCCACTCACATACATACACACACACACACACACTATATATATATATATATATACATATATATATAAATATATATGTATATGTGTAGTTATTTATTTACATTCATGTATATGAATATATATATTACATATATGCATACACACACATATAGATATATGTATGTATATATATATATATATATATATATTGTGTGTGTGTTAGACCTATATATATATATATATATATATATATATATATATATATATATATATTACTCCTGGGTATGAGTATAAACTGCATCCGGTAGTGGGCTTTCTGGTCCTGAGGAGTATGGAGTATTGCTCCCATGTCCACTTTGACCCAGAGTGTAGCATCGGTCAGGATCTAATCTATAGGATAAATTGAAACAAGCGTAGAGGGGACTCTTAAGCCTTTGCAGTGTATACATACATACATATATATATATATATATATATATATATATATCATCGGCCTGAATCAATACACTGCAATACGTAGGTCTTTCCCAATCTTTTCCACCTTTGTCTGTCTTGCGTTTTTTGTTCCCAGTCTTGGCCCCTAAATTTCGTTATTTCGTCACGCTACCTTGTCATCGGACTGGCCCTTGGCCTCTTTATGTTATCTATAGCCCAGTCTATTACTCTGGTAATCTGTCATATCTTAGGCATACATCACCTGCTCATTGCCATTTTTCTTTTTGATGATCCCAAGTATGTCTTCCACTTTTGTTGAGGGCGACGTGGATTAGGGAACACCTAATCCACGTCGCCCTCATCCGATCTCTAATTCCCAGCATCAACCTCTCCATCCCTCTCGGAGCACTTGTTTCCTTCCCAATAATTTGGCTGTAGTCTATGTTTCTGATCCATAGGTCATAACTGGGAGGACGCATTGGTTAAAAGACTTTTCTTTTTAAACATGATGGCAAGGAGCCTCTTAGTATGCTACTGTCTGCCGAAGGCGCTCCAACTTAGACTAATGTGTCGCTTAATTTCCTCTTCGCTAGATGTGTTTGTCTTTATGAGTTGCCCTAGATATATATATACTTGTCCACTACCTCTAGCGCTTCCCCTTTTTTAATAGGTATCTATCTGTGGCTGTTCATTTGAGTTGTTTAGATCCCTGTAAAAGTCTGCCACTACTCTTATGATTTCCTTCTTATTGCATGTCACTTTTCTGTCTGATTTCTTTATTGTATACATTTGATTTCTCCCTATTCCGAGTCTCCTTTTAGTTGTTTTCATGCTGATGATGCCTGAGATCACCGTTTCATTTATTATTTGAGTATCAAATTTCCGTAATCTCTTTGTTAGTTCAGCTAATTTTATTTTGTCCCTCTATATATATGTATATATGTATATATTTATATATATAGTCATATATAGAGAGATGTGTATCTATATACATACATACATACTTATATATACATATATATACATTGTATGTGTGCATGTACATGTACATGTAGCATGTACATGTACATGTAGCATGTACATGTACATGTAGCATGTACATGTACATGTAGCATGTACATGTACATGTAGCATGTACATGTACATGTACATGTAGCATGTACATGTACATGTAGCATGTACATGTACATGTACATGTAGCATGTACATGTACATGTAGCATGTACATGTACATGTAGCATGTACATGTACATGTAGCATGTACATGCACTTGCACATGCATATGTACATGTATATGTATTTGTATATAAAATATATACACATACGTAACTCCAACAGACACACACGCTCGCCGGCATCGTTTAATTCTCGCAGTATATCAGAGTAGAAAGGAATGCTAAGCTTCATGAAAAAAATAAAAACTGTCTACACCAAAGCTACGCATCATGACTAAGTTCTTTTCATCTGAACCTAGAGCACCTGACATGGACGCGACCTTGACACTGTGTAGGGCATTGGCTCATTGGTCCCTCCTACGCCTTCCATTCACACTGTAAGACCCCCATCGCTTCTGTTCCTCGTTTACTCACCGGTCAAAGGAATGCTGAATCGTCTCCCTGTACGTAGTCTGTTTCTCAGTCAACACGAAGATGTTTGTTCCGCTAAAATTAATATTTCAAAGCCATTTATACTGTCTTTTTATATGACGCTTACACGATGTATGGTGTAATGTCTTGGAGGGAAATTAATATTAATAGGCAGTTTAGAAGATGTATTGGTACTTCAGCAGTTATTGGCTGTACACATGTCATACTAATTACTGTTTTGTTTGTTCTTTGTTATTACCAAAGACATTATCATCATTTAGTAGTTCATTTCCCGGCTAGTTAGCAAAATGTCAAGAAAAAGTCACTGACACTCTTGGATGTAAATTTTGGGTGGTACTCGGTTTTCAGTGCAAAAGGGATCTTCATATGGGTAAATCATTTGTCGGCTGGGATTCGCCATGTTAATCCGATCTTCTATTGTGTGTGTGTGTGTGTGTGTGTGTGTGCGTGTGTGTGTGTGTGTGTGTGTGTGTGTGTGTGTGTGTGTGTGTGTGTGTGTGTGTGTGTGTGTGTGTGTGTATTGAAAAAAAAAATAGACATTTGCACGCTTTAAGTTCCTTTCTATCTCCTATTGGTATCGTTACATCATTTAATCCAACATATCTCAACCGGGATGCAAAGTCACAAGGAGTGCAATGTAAGATCAGTTTGTCAATCTCACACAAAATCATCAATTGAATTAAAAACTACATGTAACAGCAGTATGTTATATGGGACATGACATTTATTGGACATGATAATAAATCTTTCATCGTGTTATATATCCCAAACGTTTACGCATAAAGGAGATTAGTCAATATATATATAATAATTTTCACATTAGCAGTGAGCCGATACATAAAATCTATTTAAAGGTTTCGTAGGGACAAAGAGGAAGGCAAATGATGGCTTAACCTACTAACTTTTATTATTACCATCATTACCTTTATCACATTAGCTATCGTAGTAAAAAAACTGAAATTCTCATAAATATTATATAATTATTGTTTATTCGTATGTGTGTTAGTATTAGTAATTTTGTCACGGTTCACTTTGTTTCACCTTCATCTTTATTCATACCATTATTTTCATCAAAATCATTAATTTCATCTTCCTTTCTTCCTTCTACCTCTTTCTTTTATTTTCTTCGTAATTTTATCGTCAGCTTCTTCCTTCTCTTTATAACGTTTTTCCTTTGTCTACGATTAACAGTGAACCAGCAGTTCTAAGCAAAACAAACAGTGTCTGACCTGACCTAAGAAGATATAACATTGCCAAGTGAATCTCACGCGTTGAAGAGGTTAGGTTAAGGTGAGCAAGGTTAACTTTGGTCGCGTTAAATTGATGGGTTTAGGTGGAGGGGAGAGCAAAACTGCTTGGTTAACCTACGTGTGTATAGATAGACAGAGAGATATGTATACTGTACGTATATTCATATATGTATATGTACATAGGTGCATCCGTTAATGCACACATACATGCATAATACACATACATGTACGTTCGTGCATACATACACACATACATGCATAAATACACAAACGTGTACGTACGTGCATACATGCATACATAAATAATACACACACACACACACACACACACACACACACACACACACACACACACACACACACACACACACATGTATGTTGAAGTATCATTTCATAAAACATAAAACATAACTATAGGTAGAAACTGAACAATATTACCTTACATGTGACCAACGTAATAAGGTAAATGTTCATTAAGCTGTCATCCTAAATTTACATATAAAGAGCCCAAAATCTGTGACGGGAGGTCGACCTGCGCCAATTCAAAACAAGCGTGGTTCTCGTGGAATCAGCTGATCCATTGTAAACAAACGGAATTTATCAATGGATGAAAGATAAGGCAATATGCATATATTTGTCAAAATATATGTATACACACACCCACATATTTATACATGTATATATTTATATTTATATATATACTTATATTTATATTTATATATATTTATATTTATATTTATATATATTTACACACATACATATATGTATATATGCGTGTGCATGTATGTGTGTATGCATATATATATATACATATATATATATATATATTTATATATACATATATATCATCAATGCATATTTACACACACACACACACACACACACACACACACACACACACACACACACCATACACACACACACACACACATACATACTTACACTCATACACATGCATACATTCATACACATACATACATATGTGAATATCCAAACAACCGAACAGCACAGACTTGACATACATTCCTGGAATCATAAAGAAAGAGAGAAAGAAAGGGAAAAAAAAAAAGCATTCCAGCTTTAAGATAAATAACGTTACTAACAACATACATGAAAATAATAATCGGAATCATAAATTGGCGGACGAATATCTAACCTACGTCATTTCTTCCGTTCGATTTCTTGACATACCCAATTACGTTCTGTGTAAATTGGTCTGTCACGGCAATTTGATCCATTGGTGTCCTTGTTGACGCTGTTGTTTCTTTGTTGGTTCGTATGGTATTACTCTGGTGCATGCTGTGACTTGACAGTATAATTTATTATTATTTTCTCACCATTAGTGTTGTTGGTATTATTATCGTTATTGTTGCTGTTATTGACGCTCTCATTATTGTTCTTATTGATATTATCACATTATTATCAACCCTATTATAATTGTTACTGACAGTATTATCATTGTTATTATTATTGTTACTAACTGTATCGGTTCCATTATTATTACTAATATCATCACTGTTCTTTTTATAATAATTATCCCTATCATTGGTATTATCACCATTTGTTTATTACTGTCATTATCACCCACATCTTCAGTATCATTATATATCCGATCATCCTTCTCGTTTTATTGTTATTGATAACAAAGACAGCTTCAATATTGCATAACTTGCCTTTCCTAAAGTCATTGTCAGTTTCCTGGGCGGCCAGCATCAATACTGTTTATTTTTTAAGTAGACAGACAATATTATGGTTATAATACTTGCTTCCTAAAGTGAAAATTATTCTAGTCTCATTAGTAGATAAGGATATAACTAGTATTGTTCCCTGTATTAATCCATAGCTTTTAAATAAATATATATATATATACACATCTATCTATCAACCCAATCTCTCTCTCTCTCTCTCTCTCTCTCTCTCTCTCTCTCTCTCTCTCTCTATATATATATATATATATATATATATATATATACATACTCCCCTCAAGTCCCATAAAAGTGACTGATTTGTCCACTTTGACAACGTATTAAATGAACTGATATGCATTCCGTATCAAGAGTTTTAATTTTTAAAACCCGATTTTACATGTTACGGCCCAGTTTCAGAATGGGGTCCACCCAATGAAATGCTACGGTCCTCTGCATACACACACTGTTAGGACTTCCATTCAGCGTACTTTTTAATCCTTGGATAATAGATATCGTGTCGTCCTGCCTTACTTAATATTTCCAGTCTGAGATCCCCTGTACCGAATAAAGCTTTAGGGTTTTCCCTTACATTCATAACTTGAAAAAAAGGAAATAATAATGCATTGGTTCTCTAAGCGGTTG
>NC_061820.1:8852503-8865003 GCF_019202785.1 Penaeus chinensis
TATTATAATTGTTATAATGGTATTAAAATGCTGATATAAACATTATAAAAGTTTTTCCAATAATCATGAAAAAGGTTAAATTGGTGAGATAGGTAGGACAAGTAAGTGACTTCTTGCTAAGTAAGTACATGTAGAGGCATCTATTTGGAAACACAATTTAAAGAAACTAAAGATGCAGTGGATATGGTATGCATATCATGAAATCTTAGTATAAAGGGTTAACATATATATTATCATAGAATCTATATATGGAATTTTTGAAAATATTATGGGGGTATGGAAGAGATGAGTGGTGTGGTACAGATATACAGGGTGTATATCTATATTTATTGCATTTACGGTATGTCTCTCTAGGAGTGATAAAAACAGTAGGTCTCTCTCTCTCTCTCACACACACACACACACACACACACACACACACACACACACACACACACACACACACACACACACACACACACACACTCACACTCACACACTCACACTCACACTCACACACACACACACACACACACACACACACACACACACACACACACACACACACACACACTCACACTCACACACACACACACACACACACACACACACACACACACACACACACACACACTCACACTCACACTCACACTCACACACACACACACACACACACACACACACACACACACACACACACACACACTCCTTCTCAAACAGTCTTGTTTAATTGTATCATTATCACATCACTGAGAGGATAGGCCAGTATAATATATATTTGTTGTATGAGATCATGACACAGTTATTTTATTTCAGGTGTTGTCATTTGCTGGAAACATGATGATTGAACCATACAAAATTGCAGAGGAGAATAATGCAGCATACACTCAATTATGCCAAAAATTTCTCCAAAGCAAAGGCCTGTTTCAGTGCCAACACAGAGATTGGATGTCAAAGGTCGACCTGGAAGAGAACCCCAAAGAAAGCGAGGAGATGGAAGAGACAGAGGAAAGGGAGGATAAGAAAGCAGACAAGAAAACGTTAACCCACACACCCAAAAAGCTAAAGATTGAGAGCAAACCATCCTTTTCTTCGGAAGCTGATCCTGACCTGAACGAAACGATTACATCCGGCACGATGGACTTCAAATCTCTGCAGAAAAAGGTCGTGGCTAATATCAACACCTCGGCCAAATTGGACTTCGACGCGCTGCAGTCCATCGACCCTAAGACAGTGTGGGAAAGTGGTGTTCCGTCTCCCGCTGATGAGGTTCTGGTGCAAGTTTGTAAGAAGTGCGAGAAGCTGGGCGATAATGTTGTGAAGACTGTTTGCACCCTTCTTATATTGCCTAAGGTACGTTGTTTGTTTGCCAATTCTGTGTTCTTTATTACTTGACATGTCATACAGTGAATTTTTTTATTTTTTATTTTTGATTAATCCTCATCAATTCATTTTGCACTAGTAGTTCAATTATTTAACAGATTAATGTAAATAATGATAATTACAATATTTATAGTGGTAGTGATAAAAATAAGAGTAATGATTAGGACAAAAGTAATAATAATACTAATGTTAAGATGTATAATAATGATAATAATAATAGTGATGATGTTGATAATCCAATATGGCCAACATTTTATTCCAGCATTTGAGTGCACTTCATTAAAGGGACATATTCTTAGCCTAAATAATTTCCCCAAACAGCTGTATCAACTCAAGAGCAAACTGGCAACATCAACCTGTGATGCGATGACAGATTTTATGAGATGGCATCCCTCTACAACCGTGACACAGGCTCTCATTCCTCTTTTGCAATATTGCCCCAACATGCAAGAGCAACACAGGGATGCCATAGCTCAGTTAATACAAGAATGTTCGCCATCTTTGGTTACGCAGTTGTTAAGGTTAGTTTTTTTTCTTTTCTTTTTTCTTTTACGTTCTTTCTTTCCTTTTTTTCTTTCTTTCTTTCTTTCTTTCTTTCTTTCCTTTTTTTCTTTCTTTCTTTCTTTCTTTCTTTCTTTCTTTCTCTCTTTTTCTTTTTCTTTTTCCTCATCTCATTGCCACCAGGAAAGTGTAGCGTTTACCCAGCAAGGAGTCAATTAGTAGACCTTGTGAGCTGACGTGATTTCACCCTCCCTGGATTTTTGGGGGAAAAGTATTTATTTTACCGAGATCAGTACCGATGCTGTTACAGTTTTTATAGACATTATGATTATTATAATGTTATGGGCATTACTAATAGCAGTATAAGGAAAAATAAAATATTTCCAAAAAACAAGGAAAAAGGTAAACAGTAAGATAGGTAGCACAAGAAATTGGCTCATTAGTAACCAAGTACTTGTGGAGCCAACTATGTGTAAAGACACTTAACCCAAAGCTGCTGGGGGTGCCATACCCATTTATTTTATTTTATTAATAGTCTTTACACTTAGATGGCTCCACAAGGACTAAGTCACCAATGAGCCAGTTAACCTTTTCCTTGATTTTTGGAAATATTTTCTGGTATCTTATATTTCTGTTGATAATGTCAATAACACTATAATAATTAAAATGTATAGTAATAATAACGGCATTGAAACTGATAGCATTAGTTAAAAAAATAGAAGAAAACAAATCCAAGACATTCAAGGAGAGGTGAAAAAAAGTGAGTTCACAAGGCCTACTAATTGAGTTCTTTGTAGCTAAGCACTTGTGGAGCCATTTATGTGCAGAGACATTTACCAAAACAATGCTATAGTGGACACCATATTTTCCCAGTGCCGTTGGATAAAGCCGTGGAATCCAAACTTACATCACCACTCAACGACTAGACACAGGCTAAGAACGCTCCATCTCATCTCATTAATAAGAATACTTGACTTACTGTGCATTAACCTACAACCACACCTATATGCAGCAAGTTCAATGTGAAATTGTGTTCTATAGTAATTACTTCCAAATTTCCAGTGTGTGTTAATTTGTTTTGTTTTGTTTCATTTATTTGTGTTGTATATGTTCTTCATTTTTCTTTTTTTCATGTTTTATCTTTCATTCCTCAATATCCAATATTGCTTTAATAATTCTATTTGATATTCATTTGAAAGGTTTTTTGTTTCCAGTATTGCTGTTACAAGTATATGATTTATTTTTCATCAACATTGTAATGTACTGTATATATTTTGTTTTTGTGTTTCAGTGTTTCATTATATGTAGTCGCCCTTTGACTGTGTTAAAAATGAAACTCAGTGTCGCACTCACTTTACTATATTGGTAGACATGGTGAAACCTGAGGACTTACATTAACCCGTTTGTCAGTATGACACATCACTTAAGGTATACATAAAGAAATGCTTTCACATCAGATCCACCTCATTTCTATGTTCACTTATACATATTCCATTATTTCAATTTACACTACAATTTGCTTCACATGGTTTCAACACTTTGTGAGTTCCCTGACACTTGGGGAATTTTTGATCACTGTAGAGCAAATGTCATGAAGATGCTACGCCTTGAAATGTCACCGGCATACTGTACCCTTGTTATTAGCTGCCACAGTATATGAAGGCAGACAAAGCGCAGCTTGTTTACCCAGCTGTGTTTGACTGTCTGGACTCTGACCATGTTGTGTATGGGCTCGTTAGTGATAACATACAGGCCTTTTGAACAAAACTTTCAGCACCTGGGAGAGGCTCTACCACTCTCCAAAGTCCATCCATTGCATGGAAGCATTGGTTCCACCACTAAGACAACATCATCCTCCTCAAGATTCTGGGAACTCTCTATATGACAATGTCATATTCGAATTGAGTATAGATACTCTTTTCTCCATCTTGTCCAAAAGTGATCTGCTAAAAGCTGAGGATGTTTCCAACAATGCCAATGCATGTTATCAAACTAGAGTCCCCTAAGGGGAACATGTTCGACAGAGCTCAACCTTAGGACATGTTTTGGACTCAATGGCTCTAGGTTTTTAGGGACACTGGAGACAGTAGTGATTGGCTGACCATTCAAGACAAAAGTGTGGCTAGGCATTCATCATCAATCTTCTGGCAACCATTGATGAAAGAAAGGATCTTTCGGATTGACCTGTATTTGCCGTTTTCATACACCTCCTATATAGGAAGCTGCAGGTGGCTGGAAAACCCATTCTTTGAAACTTTTTATCAAGTCTTGATCCAGGTACCCAGCTTGCAAATGCTTCCCTTAGTTCCTTATTAGTGCTGTTGCAGAGATAATCTTGAGTGTACCCTGCCATGCTGAAAACCTGGTCACTGCATCAGTTCTGGCTTCCAGTCAGTATCAAGAGAGTGAAGAAGTTTGATATGTAGCTGCTCTGCAGCTGAGTCATATGAAGAGACACCCATATCTTTTCTTTGTCTTGTGCCCTAAAGAAACTTGGAATGGCCCAAAACAGTTGACCCCACTAGCAGCAAAGGGTGATTTCCTTGAAGTAATTTGTTCCACTGGTAGGTCCCTTTGATGTTGCTGAATAGGCTTTCTATTCACCTTCTGACAGACAAAGCAGTTCTGGAGAAATCGGTCTATTTTAGTCCTCCCTGCAACCCACCAGTACTGTTCTCTACCAAGGTATGTTCCCATCCAGAATGTCCAGCAACACCCTCGTGGACATCAAGGATAATAAGCACTGTCACATGGTCGGCTGCTGGCAGGAGAATCAAACTCAGACCAACCCTTCTTAAATCCTAATGCAATGTGCGGCCTTGTGTACGCATGAGTCCCTGATCATCCAGTTGTGGCTCCAACCTATACAATTTACTTTGAGGGGGTCCCTTTGACTATGCTACAAGGAAGCCATATCTGATGAATAGTGGCTTTTCTGTAAGAGGGCCAAGATCTTCACTTCTGCAAGACTCAGTTCATGTATCAAGAGATGGGGGAGAGAAATCACGCTTTCCTTCTTACAACAGCCTGAGATGAATCTTTGGAGCCAAGCTACTGCCCTTTTGAGAGTGTGCTATTCTATTCTATATTATTCTGTTCAAGACTTACATTAATCCATTTATCAATATGACACATCACTTAAGGTGTATATATAAAGAAATTCTTTCACATCAGATCCACCTCATTTTTATGTGCTCACTTATACATATTCCATTATTTCAATTCGCACTCAATAAGCTTCATGAGGTTTCAACACATACACTTTGCAAGTTCTCTGACACTTGGTGAATTTCTGATCACTGATCACTCAATGCTGCTGGGACTTTTTTCTTCTCTTTTCTTTTCTTTTTCTTTTTCTTTGTGTGTGTGTGTGTGTGTGTGTGTGTGTGTGTGTGTGTGTGTGTGTGTGTGTGTGTGTGTGTGTGTGTGTGTGTGTGTGTGTGTGTGTGTGTGTGTGTGTGTTGTACATAGATGGCTCTGCTAGTGCTTAGCCACAAAGGAGTCAATTAGTAGACATTGTGACTTTACCTGATTTCACTTTTCCTTGGATTGGTTGGAAAAACGTTTTTTATACTGATGCAATGAATATCGATGGTGTTATTTTTATTATAGATATTATAATTACGATATATTAGTAATAGCAATATAATATGATGTAAAATATTTTCAAAAATCAAGGAAAAAGGTAAACTGTTGAGGCAAGCAGTACTTATAATTGGCTAAATGGATATTTAGTACAAGTGTAGCCATCTATGTGTAAAAACAATTAATAAAGTAAACTCACAGTATGCATGGCATGTATATACATGCCATCTCCGTCGGCTTTGGGTTGAGGAAGGTATCAGTGTCAGAAGAATTTAGAAGTTTGATATGTACTGTACAATTTTTTTTGTTTTGTCCTTGCGATTTTTTTTTACCGTACACATTTAATTTTCCCCTTTTTTATTGTTTTCAAGTTCAATATACAAAGTATATTTATATTTAGTTCAGCATCTTATATATATATATATATATATTTTGTAAATATTGTCCATTTTTGTAATTTTCCCTTACTTCCAAAATAATGTAAAACTAATCCATAAAATCTTTTACATATTGGGTACATGTAATACAGAAATGCTTTTACATACTGAATACATTTTATAATAGAAAAATGAATTTTTACATACTGGGTACATCTATAATCCAGAATTGTCTTTTTATACTGGGTGTATTTTATAATCCAGAAATGTTTTTACATACTACTGGGTACATCTATAATCCAGAATTCTTTTTATACTGGGTGTATTTTATAATCCAGAATTCTTTTTATACTGGGTGTATTTTATAATCCAGAAATGTTTTTACATACTGGGTATGTCTTATATTCAGTATGTAAAGACATCTCTGGATTATATTTTATAATTCAGGAATGTTTTAACAAACTGTGTTCATCTTATAATCCAGAAATATCTTTTTATACTGTGGGTACATTTCATATGCTATTTCAATGTTGTCTGTTTGTGTAATGCCATTCCAGTGTACAGAAACACTTTTTTATTTATATTTATTTCAAAAGTATCTTTTGCATTTAGCTTGTCCTGATGTGAATATCAGTACTTAAAATAAATAAGTTTTTTTTTTACACATTAATTAGAGTTCCCTTTTTTTCTACCATTGCACTAATGTTCAATGTTTAATGATATCCTGCATGTAATTCTCCCTCCCTCACTCCACTTATAAAGAAAAATAATTAGTTTTTAACTAGCTCATTTTCTCATTCTACTATTTACTTCCAGTGCAATATCAACCAGAGAGAGCACCAGTGACATTGACGTCCAAATCTTCCAGCTGCTGTGTGAAAGGGCCAACCACCAAGCCCAGGCAACTCATGAGGCCACCCTCATATACCTAGGCAAGGCTTCCGAGACCCACAAGACCTCAATAAAGTTTGGACACTGTCTGCTCTTCGTGGTCAAGAAGATGGGGGCTGTTATTCAAGATCGGGAGGGCTTGCAACACATAGTGAACAACCACAGCTCAAGTTTGAAAAAAGCAATTGAAGTGCAGCTTAAAAAGATTGATAGAAATAGATGATGGGCATAATAATTTAATATTTAATATTACTAATATCAAGTATCATTATTATTATGATTTGTCTGGATGTCTTTGGAAAAGTGAGAATAAAACTATTGAGTATCAAACTTTTCACTCTCCCTGATGCCTACCTTGTATATTCTATACATAAATAATACCACAATACCCACAGTAAGAAAAAGGATGAGATAAAACCAACAGTAATTAAAACAAATTTATTTTACTTAATTTATTCTGTACAAATAAAGTAGTCTATTTACCATACTTTATTACAATAATAAATTACCAGTGTGGTAAAATACAGTCCTCCTATCTACTGATTTCAGGGCCATGATGGTTTCTCTCCCTCAGCCAGTTCTCTTCCGTAGAGTGCTGATTTGTCCCTGAAAGATAAAATGAAAGCAGTGAGGAAAATAAAAAAAAGAATAAATATATTAAAAAAGAGGAAAATATAGAGAAAACACATGATGTAACTTGTGGGGAAACACAGACAAAAATTCAAAGGGAACCAATGTGAGTTCATTAAAAATCAAAGTTGTATTACTGTATACATATGGTAGAATATGAAATTTAGAATATATTCATATATTCTTTACAGTATCTTTTACATAATTAGAATTCAGACATTAAAAATTCCTTTTAACAAAGAATGTTATCAATGCATAGCCACATAGCAAGTAAGACCAATTTGCTTTGTTAAGATTAACCCTTTTAACATAAAAGTAATATTTAAATAACACCTACTTTCAGGCATTTTAGGCTTTTGTTCAATACCAAATTAGTTTTTCTGCCACTAAAAGAAATCACAAAATTCAATAATACATCTCTAACCCATAATTCCATATCTCCTACATCACCAAAAGCAACATGACTGACCATTACTGAGAAACCGTAACCAGGGGTAAACATAAGCAAGAAATCAAGTGAAGTGAATGTAGCTGCACAAAATATTGCAGTGTCACCATTCAACAGTGCCAAATCCCATGCCATTTTCTAGTTGAATACACAGTTTCCATTAAAAAATATGGCTGTACTTATATAATCTGTTTCATTTTATTATTAATAAATCTACATTATAACTTCTAATTTTCTTTCTGTAGGAAATAAAATGAAAACTATAAAAAAAAAATCAAAATATATAAGCAGTAGTGCCATCTTCCACTGAAAGTATGTAAAGGGAGCCACACCCTTTTTTTAACTTGTATTAATATTCATGTTTTTTCTACTCTTTTTTTTTTTTTTCTAATGACACCTATTCCAATATTTGAAGTCTCTGCCTGCCATAGGTCATCACAATTCCATACAATTTGTGTTGAGAAAAGTCATTTCCTTTATTTGTAATTTTTGACACTTCCAAACTGATTATTAGTAGGGAAGCCTTCAGGTTCAGGTCCTTCTAAAACCCAGAACAAACAGCCCACAATTTTCATATTAGGCCAATATACTGAGATATAATGACCCAATGCTACCAGGAAAATGCAAGATTCACTGTAGTATTGTCTTGTGAAATGTCTTTCTTTCTTTCCTAGTGATATAATACAGATGCTGATATTACCATTATCATATTTATTACAATGTTATTAACAATGCTAATAGCAATAAAACAAAATAGTGTATTTCACAAAATCAAGGAATAGGGTAAGCATCTCAGACAGGTAGGATTAGTAATCAACTCTTTGGTGACTAAACACTTATGAAGCCATCTCTGTGTAAATACAATTAAAAAAATACATTCATGCGATCCTAGGTAGTATTACGTTAACCCATTGGATCCAGATGCTTCAATGCTATCAGAGTGGTCATTAGGCTTACTTGATCTGCCACTCCGATGGCACCCTTCAGAGTGGCCGATCAAGTAAGCCTAATGCAGCTTGCAGGCTTGACACTGCACACTCACTACACTCATGTGTAGTGACAAGACTATCCTCCCCTTTGCAATGTTACTTTTTTTTTTCTGCATAAGTGTTTTTAGCTTTTTTACCATTTTCCAGATGGTAATAGACCGTTTCTCTTGTACAGACTCCATATCCTCTCTCTAGGTAGTCCATAACTAAGTGCAAGAACAATAATAAAAATAATAATAATAATAATAATGCACCACCAGTCATGGTGGCTAAATAAACAGGTAGGTGTCTCCATAAAAATTTACTTATTCAGGAATTATGAAAATATTGCACGAAATGAAGGCTGAAATAGGGACAGGATTCTGGGCACAGAAATATTATCCTTCCTGGAGCTGGCACTCTGCCAAGTTATGGCTCAAGGACAGTACATTCCACACTCATTTATCAGTTGAATAATGCAAGAGCCCCTCCCTAAATGCCAAATGTGTCTAATCGCCATCCAAGAACTATGTGAACTTATGAGTCATTCCCGTCTCAATATAGCAAAAGTTCACATCACCCGGCCCACAGCCAAATTTTCCATGACAGCGTGTTCATATCACTTGTTCCTCAAGCCAAAATCTTTCATGTGTTGGTTACAATCATTCGGACCATAGAGATTAAGATTATAATGAGTAGATTGAAATTGTAATGATTACCAGAAAGAGAAGTCAATTTTTTTTGCTAAGAAAGGACAACCCAACATATACTGGCCTGACCTTATTCGACCTTCATTAAACCACTTTGCAACATTCACAATCTTACCTGAACATGGTCATTCTCTGTGTCTCTAGGTTGTCAAGGTAGGACCCTGCCATGAAGCCCAGCAAGGGAAGGGATAGGAGCTTGAACATACGCAATTCGAACTTGACGTTGGCGAAGAAACTCATGGTGTAGGTCTAAAGGGCTATTGCAATTCCTGTAAAAAAAAATAGGACAAGCCATTAGAATAATTATCTTAATATGAGCTAACAAAATAAAAATAATATACGATAAGAAGAATAAATGAAATGGATCTGTTTCCTTCCCATTTGTAAACGGCATAACAGGCACTATCCTGATACAAAAGGCCTGATCTGGATAACTTGTTCTATATTTTTATTTCCCAACTGATTTAACTTTATATTAATTCTAGATAATCTATACATTTACTTGTCCGTATACTTTTTAACCCAGGATAATAAATCACATAATATTTATAGAACTGTAACATGGAGCCAGCAATTACAAGTATTATGGATTAACCTTACACAAAGCCCATTTCTGATTTCATGCAACTTGATCTGATAAAACTCTTTGATATTATTAAATTTAATATTTATTTTGTAGTATTATAACAAGTGATCATAGTAATATAAATTTCTGTATCAACATTCCTTCAAAATAAAATCTATGAAATATCCTGCATATAACAAAGTTGACATAAAAACTACTATTGAATAAAACCAAACTGCCAGAATGTTTACATTCAACCAATGTGTATCCTGTACAATACTAAAAGTTAAAGCATAAAAATCTGTGTATGACAGAATAATGGGGGAAAAGGGATAGCCCCACATATCATTTTTCAGAGGATAAAATACTGATGAACATCACCAAGGAAAGAGTCCTTAACAGATGAACCCAGAGTTTAAAATGAACCAGACCGACAATGGCTATTGGTTCATGGGGATAGGGGGTTAAAACTTTACAAATGGGAACCAGGTCTTTCTAAATCTGGAGCAAGTATGTTGATGAAGATCTGGAAAGTATAAAGTACCAAAGAGGATGATGCTATAAAGAGAGCGCTTTGGAAGAGAATAAATTGTCTAAAAATGAAATAAAGGTCATAAAAGGAAGAAGAAATGGGAGTTTGGGAAAAAGCTTTCTAAACAAACAGGGAGGTGTCTCCATAACTATTAAATTATTTAGGAAATAAAGAAATACTGCATGAAATGAAGGTCGAAATAAAATAAAGACTATATTACCTTATTTTGATTGCAAAACCTTTGATTATAATGGTATTTTATTACAAGTAGACACTTTCCTACCCAATGACAGTATTCTTTTGGAAATAGTGATATCCAAGTTTTTGTAATAAGCTTGCAAGTGTTGCCAACAGGATTAAATAATTTCACTAAGTAAACAAAAAATGTATTCAATCTCATTCTATTCCTAATCTATATCAATAAAGCAACCACAATAATTGGAATCTAATTATAACAGGTAACATTAGTGCACAGATGAAACGTAAATGTTACTGACAATCATGCATCCATCCATGGCCTACCTACCTATCAATACTTCCCAGAAAAGACTCTTCCTTGCATATTCTGGTAAAAGGAAACATGTAGATCTAGCTTACATGTATTACTGTTCCAATTATAGAAGCAGTCCAATTTCTATCGTTACAGAATATACAAGAAAAGAGCTTAGCTGACCTTAGCCAGAGCTATGAGGGTACAAAGACTGCAAGGATGGGTCAAGTAAAGACTTTAGGGTTTCCGACAAAGATCACTGCGAATTCCCGTAAGCTTTCACCTAAAACCAGCCAATTATATCATGAGAAAAATACTCTGTTTAGAAAGCTAATCCAGGATTGTTCCTAACATTGACCTAATAGAGAAAAAACAGCTGAGAAATCAATTCCCATGAACATTCCATCAGTTCTATTTTTAAACATATGGCTATGAATCCTCTTAATTACAAGATACATAATCTCTTCTTTCATTTTTCTTGATTTGCTCCAAACACAAGTCTTATGATTATCTGAACCAATATATTTATATTTAGAACATAGAATTACGCAATAGTGCACAGTACATATATACACCAACTTCTACATATACATTTATCATAATATACACTGATCTTTAAAAAATCCTTGAAAAGGTCTCCATGGAAATCAATCATTGCAGGACGGCCATTACTATCCACAATTAATTAAAAATATAAATAGATAATAATAATAATATTAATAAAAGTCATAGGCCTACCTTCCTTATTGAAGACCTCCCACAAACCTCAACAGAAAAATAACCCTTACCTTCACCCTCACAAGTAACACAGCCTCTTCGGTAATACTAATCACTCAAAAAGGGCAAATAGAATTAAATGTACCTTCAAGCCGACTCCGTAAGAGCTGCGGCGGCTTTTTCGGCTTTCCACTTCCGAGTGTGTAAAAGGTCCGCTGTAATCGCCGATATTGTTACTAACGGGAAGAATATTACGACTTTGTACTTTCGGAGGAAGCCTAGAGCTGTTAATCTCGGAGCCATCAAGCTTAAATGGGGAGAAAATGAGGCTGATATGGGAATTATTACGTATAGTCGATCAGCTGATTGTACTTACACAACAACCTTCTCTCCGGTCAATATGGCCGACGGTGAGGCAGAGGCTACGGGGTTAAGATATTTCGATATTTGTGCGTTGAGGTGAGTTTGTTGTTGGAGTCTAGTTGGTTTATTTTTTTGTTGTATTTTGGAGTTGCATCTGGAAGGTTTCAAGGATCAAAGACATAGTTGGGAAATATTTTGGGTCAGCGTACAAGTTTGGAGGCGTTTTTGAAATAGCTTTTACAAACGTCATTGTTTTTTTCTTGTTTTAATTAATATGTTAAGGAGAGGACCCGAGAAAGAAAAAAATAAAGAGAATGGGGACAGGAATAGACAAATAAATAAAACTTTGACACGTAGACGA
>NC_061820.1:8872503-8882503 GCF_019202785.1 Penaeus chinensis
GGGCATGCATCTTGTGTCATCAGCCAGTCCCTATTGGCTGTGGTGTCAGACCGCCAGTCTGGCTCTCCATTTAAGGTGTCCAAAGTGTCTGAATGTGAACATTAGTCTCAGAGGGGTGTGGGCACTTAGCAAACAATTAGTTTTGGTAACATAGATTTTCTATTATAAATTTCAGATATGTTCAAACTCCTTATCTTTGGTAGACTCGTTTATAAATAGATCGTAAAAATATTTCTTGTTCCTGCAGGACTTACCCTTGATGGGTCTACTAAAGAAAAGAGCTGGGAAGGCCAGTGTGTACTGAATAACCTTGAAGCCACAACTACCACACACACACTGTCAATCAGACAGGTAAGAATTACAGGACTGTTTTGTGCAGAATTCAATTTAGGAAACATTACTTCTGGTTTGTTGTATTGCTATTTATAATTGTCCCCTTTAAGAGCTGGGAATGAAAGAAAAACAAAATGTAAATGTTAGTGTTGCAAGTGTTGTTATAGTATTCGTGAATTAGTTCATTTTAACATAATTACTAGTCTACTATCATTTATACCATTGCATTCTATATTTTCCTTGTTCCCGTCACCAGTTACAAGTCTTATGTATTTATTCAAATTCCATTGATGTTAAACCTTGATTGATTTTACATAGAAATCCATTGAAAGCAAAACGAAAAAGTTCACATTAATGTAACTTGTTTTGTCTTCAGTGTCTAACAGTCCCTTTGCCCAACAGGTTGTCTTAGGTCCTGAAGCCAAGGAAGGGGAGGTCAATGTGGTTGAGCTTGAGGTCAAAGGTTACAAGGACCAGAAACACAAAATCCCTGTGTGCGTCACAAAGGCAGGAGGCTCATATGTCACAGGCGTCGATGTAAGTTAAATTTTTGTTAGGAGTTCCATTTTCATATTTGATTAAGATTTTTCCATAATTTTTCAATGTGTCAAGAATTACTTCAGATGGTCCAATGGCCATAGCTTCATTCATTGTGTATCATGGTCTGGAATTTATAGTAACCAGCTGTTATTACCATTTAGGAATGAATTAGACTTCTCTGAGATTTAGCATTCCTTATCAGGGAATGGGCTTTAAGTGTAGAATTTAAGAACAGAGCTTGAAATTTATCTTCCAAAAGATAGGTAATTTTTTTTTATTATTGCTAGTCATACATGCCATCCATAGGCTGAAGTCTTCATATTTGTTTCATGAAAGTTATTAAATGTTTGGTGGACTGTTATTGATACTGAACAAAGTCTGCAGATGGTTCTTTGTTGTTGGTCCGATATAGTGGCTCTCCCTCTCACTCTTGACAGAATTTTCCCATGTTTAGGAAGTGAGTTGTCTTAGGGAGAACAATATAATTCTCGCAGATTCCCAACAGGTCCATCAGTTGGTTAAAGTCTATACTAGTGAGTTATATGCAGTTCCTGGATAACTACTTTTGGGCTGCTTACGATTGTGTATGGCTTTGATATTGGTTATTTGTTTTTATGACTGTGTTGGCTCTTCATCTTTCAGTTCTTGGTCATGTCATGCTGAAATATCATGAGCACTATTTTTAACAACTTCCACAAACCTAACCTTAGCCAAATTCATTCTTGTCGGTTCTGAACATTTAACCCCCAAAGCTATTGAGGAAGAATTGAACACCTAACCTATATGAGTAAGATGATGATGAAATTGAATTTAAATTTCAAAAAATGCTTTACAAATGTAAAAATGCATAATGAAATGTTCAAAAGCTAAACAGGATCTGAGAGCTTAAAATTTGGATAGTTTCCTTTTTTTTGCTGTATATCATTTCATCTGTTTCAAGATTTTTTCTGTAGTACAAGGTACTAATATAGGTTTTTCAGGAAAGAGCAGTGAATTTTTGGAAGCCATGGGATACCCATAAATTATCTGTGTACTGTAGTAAGGTCTTAGAAATTCACATCTGCTACCAGCAGCATGTCTTTTGTATTATGAAATGTATTGAGTAATACACTATTCATACCCTGATAGAAATTTAGAGATTTCTTCTCGAGTAATATTTTTATGGGGTGGACCATAGATGGTATCAGTTTATACAAGTTTGGTTTCTTTTTAAGATATTTGTATATAGTTTTGTATTCATGCTTATCAGATTCTGTTGATTGTATAAGATGAAGTATGGATGGTATAGCCACTTTTATTCAAAAGTTGATTAAAAAGATTATTCTTTATTGTAAAAATGAATGTGCATCTAGATTGATGTAACTGAGTAAGAATGAAATGTATTTCTTTAACCCCTTGGTAACGGGTGAAGAAAACAAAAAAAAAAAAAAACTTTGAGCGTGGGCGTTTGGTACATCAAGCCGAATCACCGGCTCGTTGCGCTTCGGTGTGCCGCCGGGCCACCACGGCATGCAGCCACACGTCGCAGATTGAGCAGTTTGTTTTGACACCTATTGGCGTGACCTGTCGGGAAGGGGATAAGCATAATACTGAGGTCTCACATGCACCCACCTATATCACATAATTTTCACAAAGGTAGTGTCAAAGATTTTTTTTATGCATTTTCTTTTACCGTCACAGGTCCTAATAGAAGACACCCCAGCCGTCTTCCGTTTGACACAGGGCTCAGGGCCCATCCACCTCAGTGGGACACACCAAGTAGAGACGACAATCATTGAGGATGACATGGACGACAGCTTGGCTGAGGAAGAGGGCGAAGAAGAGGAGGAAGTTGAAGAGGAGGTGGAAGAATTGCCAGTAAGTTCGTCTTGGACTTATTGATTCATGCCGGGCCTTGTTTTTAATTTTTTACTTTTATAGCTGCTTGGTGTTGGAAGTTGTTTGATTGGGAATGTTGTCAGGGCTTTAGTTAAACTCTTGTAGAGGAGTCTTTTGTTTTGTATTTTTCAACCCCTCCTTCTGTTTTCTTGTGTAATTTCTAACCCTTTACTGGCTCAAAATCTCATTCATGCATACTAATGTACAACTATTTATATTTAGTATTTTGCTACCAGGTAACTCTTTTGTGTGTTCGTGTTGACAAAGATGTACTTTTGATAACACAAACTTAGATATGTAGAATAGCCTTGTAAATGTAGACAAATTCATCCTGATGAACAGTAAAGAGTTAGATTGCTTGTATTTGTAGTTGTAAGATACAAAGGTTTTGAGGTTTATGGATTAAGGGACACATGTAAAGCCAAAATTTTCAGGAATTAAATTTATTAGCTAAGAGTCCAGAAGACATTTGGGTTGTCTATGTACATATACCAAAATGTAAATATCTTTCATGTAGTGAATAGTTTTGTTCCTCCTTATGCTTTTAATCATGTAATAAGTAGATAGTTGAAATTTACATTTATGTATGTTGACAGCCCCCTTCTTATTAAGACCTTAGTTTTAGACCTTAGTTAGAAATAAGATACTATTAAGTTCTTAGAGCCACAAGGAAAAATTGTAATAGACCCAAAACTTTGTTACCAGAGGAATAAAGGATAGTCGCCTAACTGGGAGGCTGCGCAAATAGGATACTGTCCCACTGGATCCTAAATGGTTAGCAAGTAACTCTTTTTATTCCACATTACCTTGTTAGAATTGTTGCCGTGGAGTATTTTGTAAATTTAGCAGTATTTGGTCTTGTATAGCATGTATCAAGAAAGGAAGAAAGAGGTTTTTTATCCTTGTATTTTGTGTTTTAGAATTTGGACTAATTTTAGAAAATATAGATTTTGGACCCTCTTTTTAAGTGTTGCTGGTATTTGGGATTTGATGGGATAGCTTTGTGTCCGTTTATTCTTCTGATAATGAGTCTGTCTGTATAATGTATCCTAAGCATAATTATAAAAGTATTTAGACTGGAGCCTCTAAATAAAATGAACAGTTTTTTGTATTATTTTTTTGTGTAAGTGAATATTTGTAGTTTGTAATGAGACGCCCTTTTCTTCTTTTTTAACAGCCAAAGAAGAAAGCCAAGAAATAAATTTTGAAGGAATTGGATACATCAAAGCTTCAAGACATTGCCATGTTTTCTATCCAGTCTTTAAAATCATTGTATGATTGTGTGTCTGTGTGATTGATAAAAGATGAGAGATTTATTTGTTTTTTCTTGTCCTGAGAAGAGTTTGGTTAAGATTGTTAACCCATTGCTGCTGGGAATGGCATGTATATGTCATGCCCAATGCGAGTTTTTGTTTACACATATATGGCTCCAGAAGTGCTTAGTCACTAAACAGTTGATTACTAGTACTCCTATCTTGCCCATTTATCTTTTTTCTTAATTTTATATTTGTTAGTGTTGGGCATAACATTAGAATAATTATAATATCAATAATAGTAATGGTAACATAGGTGTTAATAGCATTAAAAAAACAATTTTCACAAACTCCAGGAAAGAGAATATCAAGTCTTCTAATTGAGTCAATGGTGATTAAGCACTTGTGGGTACAGAAGATAGGCACATCTTGCAATTTAGTATATACAACAAAAAGAGTTAGAAAAACAGGGTCAATACCATTGTGAAAAATTTAAGGTGACTACCATATTTATGTACAGTAAAGGAAAAATTCTACCACTTGTAGAGATATTAGAAAATTAATTTCTTGGTATTTTGGGAGACTGTAGTGTCTAGAACTCGAGCAGATGATACTGTGATCCAAACATGAAGCCCTATGGAGTTTGAGAAAACACAGGAATAACTAATTTTTTTTTAACTAGACGAGATTGAGATTTTCATATATAAAAATTGACATGGCTACATGTAAATATGTACCACATATTGTGAAAATAGCTTTGTTGTCAAGAATTATTTCTTTTGTGCCAAACCCTTGAAAATCAAACTTGGTGGCCGATCTGTTATGCCAGACTGCTTTTGGCCAATTACAGCAAAGAAATGTGCTTGACTGCTTGAAATATGAAAGATGGGCCAACTGTTAAGAATACATCAGTTTACAAAGTAAATTGATGTATTCTTAGCAGCTGAGTTTAGAGTGGTATATGACCTTTAATGTCTAGCACGTTTATTTTGCTTTGTAACCAGTAACTCTTGATAGCTGAAGTAGCCAATACATTTTCACTCCTAAAACTAAGCTGTTTTTAATGCTAACTAATGCAAATCTAAGGCCCTGTCCACACAATTGAACAGTGCTTGGTGGACTTTGCCTGTTTATTGATTCAAGCTTGTGTCATGACAAGAGTGCTGGTATCAAGCAAGGTTGTTCATTCATGCTAGGTGACAAATGGCCTTATCTTGTAACTTTGCCCGATAATGGGCATGGGCATACCATTGGCTTGCCTGCCAATTTTGCCATGATAATAGGCATTAAATTAAGCAACATTGCCTGTCGGGCAGTGTTCAGCTTTGTGGATGGGGCTTTTCAGTTTGCAGCAAGAAAAGGATTTACCAAAGATCCACTTTCTCTTAAATTGATATGGATAAAGCAAAGTGAAAAATGTCAGTATAAATAAGAGTAGAAACCACTTTATTAACATCTATGGACTGGGCCAGAGAAAGGTGTTAAACCTGTTAATTCTGAAGAAAATTTTAGTCTCATTTGGTGGTGTTTTATATTTATAGCTGAGCAGTACCAGCCACCTTTTTATGAAGTTAACCTTTTGAATTTGAAATTGTGCTTACAATAGAGTAATGAAATTTACCAAGTCATAAGTTGTATATATTTGTCTACTTTTTAGGATCTCAGGACAAGACCTTTAAAACTTGTAAATGATTAAGAAATCTTTTTGTGCCACATTTTGTGTTACTCCTACAGATGATGCAATATCTTATTTTGCAACTTTTCGAGAAGTTCATTGAGTAGTGCATTTCATGTCTCATGGTTGTTTATGCAAATGAGACCCCCTCAATCCCTTGCCCGTTGTTGTCGTGGGGGGGCTCAGGAGGCGGAGACTGGGACCCAATGCTAGGGAACTCCCCAACCTTGGGACTCAGCCCTCGCCTCAACAAATTTTGCATGGTCTTTTTTTCCCCCTCCTACTTTTTCCTTTGTCCCTTCACCAACCCCTTCTACTATCCACTTTCTAAGGTGTGAGAGCCGTGCTGAAAGGTTGAAAGGCTGACTTTGTGCCAGTCCTGAACGGCCTGAGGGAGCCATGGACACGGTATTCCCCTGCTTTAGTTGTCTAGCCCTTACCCCTCAAGCGACCCTGAGGGGTGGACCATTTCTCTCCCTAACATACTCCAGGCTTATCATGGCCAACAATGAATAACCATTAACCAATAACCATACCATTATTATAGGCAATTGCCTCTTCATCAAATAGCTCCACCAATTTAAACTCGCCCGATTCCCTGACCCCAGGCTCTCCTTTGACCACGGCTCTGAACACTACAACTAATACCCCCTCCTCAATGCCGACTAGTACAGTATCCACCCTAATCAACACCCAGGAGATATTTCTCCCAACATGCTCAACTTCAACAACTATACCCCCACAACCACCTTCATCAACTACCCCATCCTCCCTTATACTACCTTACAACCTTATTGTCCACCTCCCCATAACACTACTTCCCTCAACACTACTCCCTCTTCCACATGCCCCCGTCCCTCTACTACCCCCATCTCTACAAAATTCTTAAATAATCTATTTAGCCCAGCCAAATGGGACCGATTTTTCGTGATCCCTCCCACAACTTCTCACACTTTCTGCTTTGACAACCTATTTCCATTCCTCAAATGCATATACATCCTTCACTTGATCTAACCCCTATACATTACCTTACCCAACCTTAACCCATTGCCCAACTTTGACAACTAATCACTAACTCGACCACCCTTCACTACCATTTACTATAGTGCTACATGACCTTAGATGTCTAGTACATTTATTTTGCTTTTAACCATTAACCATTAACCATTATGCAAATGAGAAGGGTTAGAGGGTTTGATTTCTTAATATTTCAAACATAGAACATTGAGAATTTTAGATGAAAAATACGTTATGTATATTTAAGGTGAATAGGAGTTTCAGTATGCAAGTAATTCCATTTATAGATCCATCAGAAAAATATAATCAAAACTGGTAAAGTTTTGTAAAGATATTGATTCTCATTCATATCTTTTCTACATTTGTAAATATGAATATGGTTCATATCTAATTAAATCAGATAGCTATGAATAGTGTCATATTTATTTTATACTATTTTTTTTTTGTTTAATGGGCAGTACTGTGAAAACATAAGCATTTTTTATGCTTTGCAAATGTGTATATTTGCTGAAGGTATGCCATATAAGTTTGAAAATAGAATGTATTTTTATACTGAATAATGTTAGTACAGTACTTAAATGTGTTAAGATTTTGATTGTATTGTTTTTTCTTAAATCCTTAAGACTTCATTTGAGATTCTCACTGCATTATGCAATTTAAGCCAATCAATTTACTAATTTAATCTTTATAATCTTCATCTGTTAGCAAACCAACATAGCAGAAAAATGCACACAAACTAAAGTTACTTTTACAAGGTTAGAAGGACAGATTTGAAAACAAATCAGGTCTAATGCCTGAAAGTGATATCTGATTTAATTCCTGCTGTCTTGCCTCTCAAATATATTGCTGGTGTGCAATTTGTTATTGTCATTGTTGTTACCAGTATTACTTTCATTGCTTGTACCTGTTCCTGTGCTAGTGCCAGAGTATTACCTCTTTTAGGATTATTTTACACAACTTGAGTAGACTGTTGACAATTAATGTTCACTCCTACCAGTAAGAGTATGTTTTGAAGACCTTATCAACTATAAAGAATTTGGTTTTAACCCATTCGTGACGGGCACCGTGAGTTTACTTGTTTAATTGTTTTTTCACATAGATGGCTGCACTTGTACTATATCACCAATGAGCCAATTACGAGTACCCTTTTCTTTGATTTACGAAAATATTTTATGTTCTTATTTTACTATTACTATTGTTTATAACATTATAGTAATTATAATGCTTATAATAAAAATAACACCATCGGTATTCATAGCACTAGTAAAAAATACATTTTCCCGCCAACTCAAGGAAAGGTAAAATCAGGTAAGGCAGAGCCATCTATGTGTAGAGACATTTTACAAAAAATATAAAAAATGGGCACAGCATTTTCCCCATTTTTTTTTCATTTTCCCCGTCGCAAATGGGTTAAGCTGTTATGATTTTGTACCGGATTATGAGAGGTTAACAATAATGATAGAAATTTGCATGGGCGTTTTTGTGGCTCCATGATTAGTAACCATTTTGGTAGTGATCTTCCAGTTAGAGCCGTAGATTTTGGGATCAGGGGTTTTCTTTGAGCACCAAGATAGTGGCTATCATATCAGTGGATGTCCAGTTTGATTGTGGATATTGGGAGGGTAGGTTAAGTAGACTTTTTAAGTTGAGAGATGAGGGTAGAATTAAACTATTAGTGCCTTTCTTCTTTATTTCTGTTATTGTATCATGAGGTTGTTGTTTTGGGTTTTGCTTTATGCTTTATAAAAATTCCCTGATTCTTTCTAACCCTAGGACTCATTTCCTCACGACTTCTCGCTGATGATTTCTCTCTCATCCCATGTTTCTTTTTTCTCTTGCCACATGATTCCTCACTGTCTTGTCTCAGGTTTTTTTTTTTTCTTTCCCGTCATGACTCTTCTCTGTCATTACTGTGCTTTCTCTCATCTCGAGAACCTTCCCTCTCCCTTCCTGATTCCTTCCTCACTCTTACCTCATGATTGTCTCTTTTTTTTCATGACTCCTCTCTCTCTCTTGCCTCATGAGTCATCTCTCACTCCATGACTTCCTCTTTCCCCACATGATGTTTCTGTTCTTGTCACTTGATGATTCTTCCATCTCGCTTCTCATAGCTTCCCTCTCTCACCTCATGAATCGGCCCTCTCGTCTCGTAACTCCTCCCTTTCTTGCCTCTTGACCTATCCCATCCTGGCCCCACGATCCCTCCCACCTTCGCTTCATGTGCTCTCCTCGCCCTTTGTGGTTAATGGTTAAAAGCAAAATAAATGTGCTAGACATCTAAGGTCATGTAGCACCAAAGTTAATGTTAGTGAAGGGTGGTTGGATTAGTGATTAGTTTTTAAAGCTGGGTTAAGGAATTGGTGAGTGAATGGGTTAGGGTCGGATAAGGTAATGTAAAGGGGTTAGATCAAGTGAAGGATATATATGCGTTTGAGGAAGGAAAACAGGTTGTCAAAGCAGAAAGTGTGAGATTCTGTAAGGATGTCTGATAAGTTGGGTTGTCTATGTAGGGAGGACGTGGGCATGACAATTGAATATGTGGGACTGAAAGAGGAACATTCGGAAACTGCGAATGTTCCAATGAAGGATAGTTATACTTTCGTTGATTTACTGGCAAAGATTGCAGTGCGTGTTGGAGAATTTGAAGGGGAAGGTGCTAGAGGGTGGGATAAAGAATGAGGTTGGGGAGGTGGTGTTGTATCAGGAGGGGTGTCGGGAGGTAGAGGGTCTGGGGAAGAGGGTACTTGTGACATGAGGGATTCACGTGTGTATCCAGGAGGGAGTGGAAGGGATAGAGGGGATGGTGGGAGGGTTAATATAGGTGGGGCTGGAGTCGGGGGGAATGGGTTTTGTTGGGATGGGGTAGGAGGATTGGGTGTAGGGAGAATATGAGTAGGAGGAGGATGGATATCGGCAGTCACTTTGAGTGTGGAGGGAGCGAGAGTTGTAGAATTTGAAGGTGGATGAGTATTAGTTTGGGACTCGATTATGTAGTTCTGGATATCTTCAAGAGTTTCTGTAGTGGAGTTGGTTGGGGAGTTTTGTGAGATAAAGGTTTTCTTGTGAGGGGGGGAAGAGAAGTCTGGTGTTTGAAGAATATTGGCAAAGAAAGGTGGAGGTGATTGTGGGGTAGGGGAAGAGGGGGTGGAACGTTTATTCTGTATGCTGCGGGTAGTGCGGGGAGGGAGAGGGGAAGCTGTTGGGGCTGTAGTAGAGATTGGAGTGTCTGGATTTAGGATGGTAAAAGAATTTGACTGGGGAAGGTAGGAGGTAGAAGAGGGGAAGTTAGATGGAGGGGGGTTAG
>NC_061820.1:8892503-8905003 GCF_019202785.1 Penaeus chinensis
TGACCCCTCAATACCCCCCCCCCCTCTCATACCCCCCCTCCAGCCCCGCCCCTCCCCGCCCCTCCTCGGCCCCCTAGCGGCCACACCGGCAAACACTGAGGAATCTTAATTAAGGAAGACTCCATCATGGTTGGCTTTCACAAATATTTTGGAAACCTTTCACTTTTTTTCTCTCTTTTTTATGTTTTGAAAAAAAAAAAAAATCCATAAAAAAAGATAAGAAAAAGAAAAGAAAAACTTGGTGCCACCGTTTAAGAGTTTGTTTTGATCTTGATTGGTTTGATATAATGAGAGATTTGTTATTGTTATTATCATGATTGGTATCATTTGTTATTAAAAGGTGGCGGACACACATTTTGTTCACACACACACAGACACACACACACACACACACACACACACACACACACACACACACACACACACACACACACACACACACACACACACACACACACACGCACACACGCACACACACACACACACACACACACACACACACACACACACACACACACACACACACACACACACACACACACACACACGCACACACGCACACACGCACACACGCACACACGCACGCACACACGCACACACGCACACACGCACACACGCACACACGCACACACGCACACACGCACACACGCACACACGCACACACACACGCACACGCACACGCACACGCACACGCACACGCACACGCACACGCACACGCACACGCACACGCACACGCACACGCACACGCACACGCACACGCACAGGCAGAAAGAGAGATAGAGATAGACAGACAGACACAGACAGGTAGGTAGGTAGGTAGGTAGGTAGGTAGGTAGGTAGATAGATAGATAGATAGATAGATAGATAGATAGATAGATAGATAGATAGATAGATAGATAGATAGATAGATAGATAGTCAGACAGGCAGACAGACAGACAGACAGACAGACAGACAGACAGACAGACAGACAGACAGACAGACAGACAGACAGACAGACAGACAGACAGACAGACAGACAGACAGATAGGTATGTAGGTAGGTAGGTAGGTAGATAGATAGATAGATAGATAGATAGATAGATAGATAGATAGATAGATAGATAGATCTATATTAGACAGACAGACAGACAGACAGACAGATGGATAGACAAAGACAGAGATATTAAATGTTTTGATAAACAGACAGACAGAGAGGTAGTTAAACAGACACAAAGCCTGACTAAAGGCAAGATAGCATAAAAAAAAGAGAATGATGAATATCAGACCGACATCTAAATAGTCACACAGACAGGAAGACGAGATAAAAGACAAACGATTATGCGCACTGTTCACCATAACCCCGAGAGCTTCATTAATATTCAGCATACATTATGATCATCGCAACATGATTGACGGGCGGAGGTTACTGAGGAACATTTGGGTGGCGGGACCTCTTAGGTGAGCCTTCGTCCTAATTTTATTACGCCAATTTCCATTCTCTCATATAGATAAGTCTCCCTTCCTAATCCCCCCCTTTTTTTATTTTCTTTGGTTGGAGTCGTATTGCCCCTCTTTGGGCTATAGTAATGACGTCATCCATCATGAATGTGCAAGTTGAGAGACGAGAAACAACGACAAGCCTGATGCGACCAAACTACATTTTACAACTAGACTTTTCTGCTACACTGGACGAGAGCAAATGCCAGGCGAGACTATGTAGCCCCAAGAACCCCAGGTCTGTAAGGGCGATTCTGACCTCCCAGACCCGCAGTTCGTCGACCTTACGAGGCGGCCGTGTTCCTCCGCGCCTTGCAGTCACAGCGAGTGAACGGTATACAAGGGAAACCGAGCCAGTTAATGTTTAGTGCTGACTGCATTGCACTTTCCATTAGCTTTACTGCCAGAATATGTAATTTGATGTTTGTTGAAATCCTCCACGTTCTTGTGGCGTCTTATTCTACCGTGTATTCTTCGGGTAATGAAATTTACATAAGAAGTTTCTGGTGCGGAACCGTCATAATTTGGAGTAAGCCTGTAGCTCCTGAAAGCAACATGTCCGCCGTTTGCGAGCGCGATAAACTCATAAAAAAACAGCACTGCTATTATCATATTACCCGCGCAGTCACAACGTTAAAAGAGCTACAGGCATTTAGGAAAAATGTGCTCTCAAACTTTAATTTTGTATGAATTTTTTTTTTCATTTTGTTTAGACATTGTTACTGATATTAAAAGTGGAATAAAACGACAGTAGAAAATGTTCCATAATGTCATACTATCTTTACGGTTCTGTTAACTCTAAGAGGATGGAGCTTGTGACGCAAATAATATCTCATTAAGAATATAAAGTCCTTCGCCTATTTTTCTAGTAGGTTTTTATTTTTCTCTTTATTCGTTCGCATGCAGTAATTTTGCTGCCGTTAGATGCGGCTAACGTGACTATAAAATGTAATGTGAGAGGCGGTAATGAAGAGGTTTGTGTGTGCGTGTGCTTCTTTGCTTCTTTTCTATTATTATTATCGTTATTATGATTAACATCAATCATCATCAGCTTCTTCTTCTTTATCATCATCATCATCTTTATCATCCTCTTTATCGTTATCATTATCATTACCGTTATTCTCTCTCACTCTTTCTCTGTCTCTCTTTCTCTGTCACTCTTTCTCTCTCACTCTTTCTCTCTCACTCTTCTCTCTCTCTCTCTCTCTCTCTCTCTCTCTCTCTCTCTCTCTCTCTCTCTCTCTCTCTCTCTCTCTCTCTCTCTCTCTCTCTCTCTCTCTCACTCTTTCTCTCTCACTCTTTCTCTCTCACTCTTTTCTCTCTCACTCTTTCTCTCTCTCTCTCTTCACTCACTCTCTCTCTCTCTCTCTCTCTCTCTCTCTCTCTCTCTCTCTCTCTCTCTCTCTCTCTCTCTCTCTCTCTCTCTCTCTCTCTCTCTCACTCTTTCTCTTCATTCAAAATAATAAAGGATATTTAAATCAAATCCGGGTCCGGACAGCAATTTTGGCAACAATTAGAAAAAAATAGACAAAGAAAGGGGAAGAGGCAACAGCAGAAAGAACGAAGAACCAGGAGAGAAAAGAAGACACTCCAGAAGGAAAGAAGGAGAAGAAGGAAAAGAAGAAAGAGATAAAGGCAACAGAAAAGAAAAACAATGAGAAAGAGCAATAGGTAGGAAGAAAGAAGATTAAAAAAAACAACACAGAAAGCGAAAGAGATACTCGGCAGAAAGAACAAGAAAAAGAAAAAAAGAAGAAAAGAAGAAAAGAAGAAAACAGATTAAAAAAATACAAGTGATACGCAGAGGTGAAAAGGAGAAAGGCCAAAGAGAAAGACAAAAGAGAAAGGCAGAAGAGAAAGACAGAAGAGAAAGACAGAAGAGAAAGACAGAAGAGAAAGACAGAAGAGAAAGACAGAAGAGAAAGACTTGTCGACTTATGCCGTGTGTCAGCTGGTGTTGACTCGGCTTCGTCCTTCCCCGCCGTGGTGCCCAGCCGCAGCAGGAACCTCCAGGCGACAATTGCAACTTTGCAACTTCTCGCGCCTGGGAAGGGAATCGCCTTGGAGGAGAGGCCGGTACGTCAGTTGTCTTTCTCTTGTCTTTCTCTTTTTGTCTTTCTATTCTATCTTTCTCTTCTGTCTTTCTCTTCTGTCTTTCTCTTTTGTCTTTCTCTTCTGTCTTCCTTTTCTGTCTTTCTCTTCTGTCTTTCTCTTTTGTCTTTCTCTTCTGTCTTTCTCTTCTGTCTTTCTCTTCTGTCTTTCTCTTCTGCCTTTCTCTTTTGTCTTTCTCTTCTGTCTTCCTCTTCTGTCTTTCTCTTCTGTCTTTCTCTTCTGTCTTTCTCTTCTGTCTTTCTCTTCTGTCTTTCTCTTCTGCCTTTCTCTTTTGTCTTTCTCTTCTGTCTTCCTCTTCTGTCTTTCTCTTCTGTCTTTCTCTTCTGTCTTTCTCTTCTGTCTTCCTCTTCTGTCTTTCTCTTCTGTCTTTCTCTTCTGTCTTTCTCTTCTGTCTTTCTCTTCTGTCTTTCTCTTCTGTCTTTCTCTTCTGTCTTTCTCTTCTGTCTTTCTCTTCTGTCTTTCTCTTCTGTCTTTCTCTTCTGTCTTTCTCTTCTGCCTTTCTCTTTTGTCTTTCTCTTCTGTCTTCCTCTTCTGTCTTTCTCTTCTGTCTTTCTCTTTTGTCTTTCTCTTCTGTCTTCCTCTTCTGTCTTTCTCTTCTGCCTTTCTCTTTTGTCTTTCTCTTCTGTCTTCCTTTTCTGTCTTTCTCTTCTGTCTTTCTCTTTTGTCTTTCTCTTCTGTCTTTCTCTTCTGTCTTTCTCTTCTGTCTTTCTCTTTTGTCTTTCTCTTCTGTCTTTCTCTTCTGCCTTTCTCTTTTGTCTTTCTCTTTGGCCTTTCTCCTTTTCACCTCTGCGTATCACTTGTATTTTTTTAATCTGTTTTCTTCTTTTCTTCTTTTTTTCTTTTTCTTGTTCTTCCTCTCGTGGGCATAGCGCAGGCGAGGCTCAGCTTCGTATATCGGAGTTATCCTTAGAAAGACAATTAAACAAAAATAACAGAACAAAGACAAAAAAACAAAAAACAAAAAAAAACAACGATAGCAAAACAAAGACACCTGAACAGAGGCAATCAAAGATAAGAACACCAAAAAAACAGCAGCAAAACAAAGACAAACGGAACCAAGACAAAACAAAGACAAACGGAACAAAGGCAACAACGCCAAAACCCCCTGTAAACAAAGCCGACCAAGCGAGGACCCTCCATCATCCACGCGAGACGAAAGCTGAATGTCGAAGTCCGAGGGAATGATCGTAAGGGCGCGAGATAAGGGAGATCACAGGAGGCCGAGCGAGCGCCAAAAACAAAAGACGGACGCGAGTCGATGAGGAGTTTATGGCTCGCGTTTGCATTCGGGAGGCAAGTTCCCGGATGGAATGGACGGTTTGGCTGCTATCTGGAGGGAGTTGTCTTTTTATTTAATTTTTTCAGCTTCTGCTTTGTTGAGTGTTTGGACTGTGTTTTGAAGTGGGAGTAATGGTTACGGTGCGCGCTCGCACGCACGCATGTACACGTATGTACGCACGCACGCACACGCACGCACCCGCATACACGCACGCACCAGCATGCACGCACGCACCCGCATGCACGCACGCACCCGCATGCACGCACGCACCCGCATGCACGCACGCACGCATCCGCACGCACGCACGCACACGCACCCGCATACACGCACGCACCAGCATGCACGCACGCACCCACACCCACACCCACACACGCACACACGCACACGCACACGCACACCCACCCACACACACACACCCACATCCACACCCACACCCACACACACACACACAGACACACACACACACACACACACACACACACACACACACACACACACACACACACACACACACACACACACACACACACACACACACGCACACACACACACACACACACACACACACACACACACACACACACACACACACACACACACACACACACACACACACACACACACACACACACACACACACACGCACACACACACGCACACACACAGGGGCACACACATGGAATGCAGTTACAAAATACGGATTAATTATGGGAAGTTGGAGGAACTCGGGTTACGGGACACTCATTAATGGGAACTAAACGATGTGCAATTAAATATTTGATAACCTTAATTTTCTCTCTCACTCACTGCCTCTCTCTTTCCCTCGCTGTGTCACTTTCTCTGTCTCTGTATCTCTCTTTCTTTTTTTTCGTTTTCTCTTTCTCTTTCTATCTCTCTCTCTATGTATCTCTATCTCTACCTCTTTCTTTGCATTTTTTTCTCTCTTCTCTTCCCTTTTATTTTTTCTCTCTCCCTCTTTCTCTCTCTCACTTTTTTTTTTACCTCTCTCTCTCCCACATTTACCCCCCTTCTCTCCCTTTCACTTTTCTCTCTTTCTCCTTTCCTCTTTCATCCCCCTTGTCTCTCTCTCATATTTTACTCTTCTCCTTCCCTCTTTCATCACCCCTTCTCTCTCATTCTCTTTTTTCTCTCCTCCTTCCATCTTTCATCACCCCTTCTCTCTCATTCTCTTTTTTCTCTCCTCCTTCCCTCTTTCATCACCCCTTCTCTCTCATTTTTTTTTTTATCTCCTTCTCCTTCCCTCTTTCATCACACCTTCTCTCTCATTCTATTTTTTTATCTCCTTCTCCTTCCCTCTTTCATCACGCCTTCTCTCTCATTCTCCTTTTTTCTCTCCTTCTCCTTCCCTCTTTCATCAAGCCCTTCTCTCTCATTCTCTTTTTTTCTCTCCTTCTCCTTCCCTCTTTCATCACGCCTTCTCTCTCATTCTCTTTTTTCTCTCTATCTATTTCTGAGGCCACACATACGCAAAGCGAGGTACCCGTTTTCTCTTTTTTTTCCGTTTTCTTTTTTCGATCGGAGTCTAAAGGAAATCGTAAAAATCCACGACAGCTAATCATGGTCCGTTTTTGATCTCTGGCTGTCTATAGAAAAGGGAGAAAGAGGGAAGAAGGAAGAGAGAAAAGGGAAGAGGAAGAGATAGAGGGAAAAGGGAAATAATGAAATAAAGGGGGGAGGGAATAGTAGGGAGGAAATGGGGTAGATAGGATGAAATGGAAGGGAGAGGGGAGAGAGAAAAAAGAGAAAAAGAAAGAGAGGAAAGAGAGGCGAGAAGGAGAGTAAATGGGAGGAAGGAAGGAAAAGAGGAAAGGAGGAAAGGGGGAGAAGATAATAGGAAAAGACGAAAAAGGAAAAAGGGAAATGCAGAGGGAAGAAAGGAGATGAAAGAAAAGGAGGAGATAAAATAGATAACAAAAAATAATAAGAAAATAGTAGGAAAGGAAATCTAGAAAAAAAAAACGGAGATTACGAACAAAAAAAACAAAAACAAAAAAATACACGAATGAAAGAGGATAATCGACAAAATGAAGAAAAATAAGAAAACAATAGGGAACGGGAAAACAAGGAATGAACCACAAGGGAAGGAGAGAGGGAGAGAGAGGAAAAGAAGGGGAAGGGGAAGGGGAGGTGGAAGGGGAGGGGGAAGGGGAGGGGGAGGGGAAACGGGAGGAGGGGGGGATCTGAATGGCCAAGATGGAGAAACTTTTGGCGGAGATGAGGGAGTACTTTTTCGGGGAAGATTTCGTCTGGCCGATCTTCGCTCTTTTCCTTAAAGAATCCTTATAGCTGTATACTTTTATACACACACACACATATATATATGAAATATATATATATATATATATATATATATATATATGAAATATATATATAATATATATTATATCTATATATATATATCTATATCTATATCTATATCTATAATGTATATATATAATATATAGATTATATATATATGAATATACATGAATATACATATACATACATACATATATATATATATATATATATATATATATATATATATATACACATATATACACACACACACACATTTATATATATTCATATATTTATATATATACATATAAATATATTCATATATATATAAACACACACACACACACATTCACACACACACACACACACACACACACACACACACACACACACACACACACACACACACACACACACACACACACACACACACACACACACATATATATGTGTGTGTATGTGTATGTATGTATGTATGTTTATACATATCTATCCATCCATCTATCTACCTATTTACACGTATATATATATACACACATACTTATACATACAATCCTTCCCCCCACTACTCTTCTATTCCAACCCTTTCATTTCCCTTCGCCCGCTCCCCTCCCTCCCTACCCCCTCCCTCCCCTCCCCCTCCCTCCCTTCCCCCTTCTTCCCCTCCCCTTTCCTCTCTTCTCTTCCCCTCCCTTTCCCTTCCTTCCCCTCCCTTCCCTTCCTCTCCCTCCCTTCCCCCTCCTTCCCTTCCCCCTCCCTCCCCTCCCCCTCCTTCCCTTCCCCCTCCTTCCCCTCCCCTTTCCTCCCTTCCCTTCCCCTCCCTTCCCCCTCTTTCCCTTCCCCCTCCTTCCCCTCCCCTTTCCTCCCTTCCTTTCCCCTCCCTTCCCTTCCCCCTCCTTCCCTTCCCCCTCATTCCCTTCCCCCTCCCTCCCTTCCCCCATCCTTCCCGTCCCCCTCCTTCCCTTCCCCCTCCCCCCCTTCCCCCTCCCTCCCTTCCCCCTCCTTCCCTTCCCCCTCCCTCCCTTTCCCCTCCCTCCCTTCCCCCTCCTTCCCTTCCCCCTCCTTCCCTTCCCCCTCCCTCCCTTCCCCCCTCCTTCCCTTCCCCCTCATTCCCTTCCCCCTCCCTCCCTCCCCCCTCCTTCCCTACCCCCTCCCTCCCTTCCCCCTCCTTCCCCTCCCCTCCATCACTTCCCCCTCCCTTCCTTCCCCCTCCTTCCCTTCCCCCTCCTTCCCTTCCCCCTCCCTCCCTTCCCCCTCCCTCCCTTCCCCCTCCTTCCCTTCCCCCTCCCTCCCTTCCCCCTCCTTCCCTTCCCCTCCCTCCCTTCCCCCTCCTTCCCTTCCCCCTCATTCCCTTCCCCCTCCCTCCCTTCCCCCATCCTTCCCGTCCCCCTCCTTCCCTTCCCCCTCCCCCCCTCCCCCTCCCTCCCTTCCCCCTCATTCCCTTCCCCCTCCCTCCCTTTCCCCTCCCTCCCTTCCCCCTCCTTCCCTTCCCCCTCCTTCCCTTCCCCCTCCTTCCCTTCCCCCTCCTTCCCTTCCCCCTCCCTCCCGTCCCCCTCCTTCCCTTCCCCCTCCTTCACTTCCCCCTCCCTCCCTTCCCCCTCCTTCCCTTCCCCCTCCTTCCCCTCCCCTTTCCTCCCTTCCCTTCCCCTCCCTTCCCCTCTTCCCTTCCCCCTCCTTCCCTTCCCCTCTCCCTTCCTCCCTTCCTTCCCCTCCCTTCCCTTCCCCCTCCTTCCCTTCCCCCTCATTCCCTTCCCCCTCCCTCCCTTCCCCCTCCCTCCCTTCCCCCTCCTTTCCTTCCCCCTCCCCCCCTTCCCCCTCATTCCCTTCCCCCTCATTCCCTTCCCCCTCCCTCCCTTCTCCCTCCCTTCCTTCCCCCTCCTCCCTTCCCCCTCCCTCCCTTCCCCCTCCTTCCTTCCCCCTCCTTCCCTTCCCCCTCCTTTCCTTCCCCCTCCTTCCCTTCCCCTCATCCCTTCCCCCTCCCTTCCCTTCCCCCTCCTTCCCTTCCCCCTCCCCCCTTCCCCCTCCTCCCTTCCCCCTCCTTCCCTTCCCCCTCCCTCCCTTCCCCTCCCTCCCTTCCCCCTCCTCCCGTCCCCTCCTTCCCTTCCCCCTCCTTCCCTTCCCCCTCCCTCCCTTCCCCTCCCTCCCTTCCCCCTCCCCCCTTCCCCTCCTTTCCTTCCCCCTCCTTCCCTTCCCCCTCCCTCCCTTCCCCCTCCTTCCCTTCCCCCTCCCTCCCTTCCCTTCCCCCTCCCTCCCTTCCCTTCCCCCTCCTTCCCTTCCCCCTCCTTCCCTTCCTCCTCCTTCCCTTTCACCTCCCTCCCTTCTCCCTCCTTCCCTTCCCCCTCCTTTCCTTCTACCTCCTTTCCTTCCCCCTCCTTCCCTTCCCCCTCCCTCCCTTCCCCCTCCTTCCCTTCCCCCTCCCTCCCTTCCCTTCCCCCTCCCTCCCTTCCCTTCCCCCTCCTTCCCTTCCCCCTCCTTCCCTTCCTCCTCCTTCCCTTTCACCTCCCTCCCTTCTCCCTCCTTCCCTTCCCCCTCCTTTCCTTCTACCTCCTTTCCTTCCTCCTCCTTCCCTTCCCCCTCCCTTCCTTCCCCCTCCTTCCCTGCCCCCTCCTTCCCTTCCCCCTCCTTCCCTTCCCCCTCCCTCCCTTCCCCCTTCTTCCCTTCCTCCTCCTTCCCTTTCACCTCCCTCCCTTCTCCCTCCCTCCCTTCCCCCTCCCTTCCTTCCCCCTCCTTCCCTGCCCCCTCCTTCCCCTCCCCCTCCTTCCCTTCCCCCTCCTTCCCTTCCCCTTCCCTCCCTTCCCCCTCCCTTCCTTCCCCCTCCTTCCCTGCCCCCTCCTTCCCCTCCACCTCCTTCCCTTCCCCCTCCTTCCCTTCCACCTCCCTCCCTTCTCCCTCCCTCCCTTCCCCCTCCTTCCCTTCCCCCCCCCTCCCTTCCCCCTCCTTCCCTTCCCCCTCCCTCCCTTCCCCCTCCTTCCCTTCCCCCTCCTTCCCTTCCCCCTCCTTCCCTTCCCCCTCCTTCCCTTCCCCCTCCTTCCCTTCCCCCTCCTTCCCTTCCCCCTCCTTCCCTTCCACCTCCCTCCCTTCTCCTCCTTCCCTTCCCCCTCCCTCCCTTCCCCCTCCTTCCTTTCCCCCTCCTTCCCTGCCCCTCCTTCCCTTCCCCCTCCTTCCTTCCCCCTCCTTCCCTTCCCCTCCTTCCCTTCCCCCTCCTTCCCTTCCCCCTCCTCCCTTCCCCTCCTTCCCTTCCCCTCCCTCCTTCCCTCCCTCCTCCTTCCCCCTCCTTCCTTTCCCCCTCCTTCCCTTCCCCTCCTTCCCTTCCTTCCCCCTCCTTCCCTTCCCCCTCCTTCCCTTCCCCCTCCCTCCCTTCCCCCTCCTTCCCTTCCCCCTCCTTCCCTTCCCCCTCCTTCCCTTCCCCCTCCTTCCCTTCCACCTCCTTTCCTTCCCCCTCCTTCCCTTCCCCCTCCCTCCCTTCCCCCTCCTTCCCTTCCCCCTCCTTCCCTTCCCCCTCCTTCCCTTCCCCTCCCTCCCTTCCCCCTCCTTCCCTTCCCCCTCCTTCCCTTCCCCCTCCTTCCCTTCCCCCTCCTTCCCTTCCCCTCCCTCCCTTCCCCCTCCTTCCCTTCCCCCTCCTTCCCTTCCCCCTCCTTCCCTTCCCCCTCCTTCCCTTCCCCCTCCTTCCCTTCCCCCTCCTTCACAACCCCGCCAATCGCGCCCTCTCTCACTTCCTCCTATCAGAACGGAGGAGCCTTCCTGCCTCCGTCACTCACCTGAAGGAGGCGCTGCAGGTGACTGGCTTTATCCTGTTCGGGTTTCGTCGGCGGGAATGATATTGGAGAGAGAGAGAGAGGGAGAGGGGGAAAGGGGGTTGGGAGGCAGGGTGAGAGGATGAGAGAGAGAGAAAGAGAGAGAGAGTTAGAGAGAGAGAGAGAGAGGATGAGAGAGAGAGAGAGGGAGGAACAGAGGGAGGGAGGATATATATATATATATATATATATATATATATATATATATATATATATATATGTGTGTGTGTGTGTGTGTGTGTGTGTGTGTGTGTGTGTGTATGTATATATGTGTATATATATACATACATGCATATATGTCTATACATACACGTACGCAAACACACACACACACACACACACACACACACACACACACACACACACACACACACACACACACACATACACATACACACACACACACACACGTATATATATATATATATATATATATATATATATATATATATATATATATATACATACACAGACATATATAATCATCATCAGTCTGAATCAATCCACTGCTGGACGCAGGCCTCTCTCAATATTTTCCTACCTTGTCTGTCTTTTGTTTTTTCGTTTCCCGTCTTGGCCCCCAAATTTTGTTATTTCGTCACGCCATCTTGTCACTGGTCTGGCCCTTGGCCTCTTTATGTTATCTATAGCCCAGTCTATTACTTCCTTTGTCCATCTGTCGCCCTGTCTCCGACATATATGACCTGCCCATTGCCATTTTTTTTTTTATGTTCCCAAGTATGTCTTCCACTTTTGTCTGTTTCCTGACCCACGTCACCCTCATGCGATCTCTTAGGCTAATTCCCAGCATCAACCTCTCCATCCCTCTCGGAGCACTTATTTCCTCTCCAGTTATTTGGTTGTAGTCCTTGTTTCTCTTCCATAGGTCTGTGCAGGGTTTCTGGTGTTTAGTGATGGTTTCACTATCTCTTGTTTTGTGCATAATTGTACGTATGTGTTGTGCGTTTATGGTGTGTGTGTGAGGTGTAAGTGTCCTTTAGTTCGCCTCCACCGTTCGAATGGCAGCTTCGACCCCACCAAAGCCTCATGTCAACCATCGTCGGTGGTTGCCATTCTATGGTTTGCCACTCTACTCCGAGCTCCACACCTGAACACATTGTAAGTTCCATATATTTTCTTGTATATCTTGTATATATATATATATATATATATATATATATATATATATATATATATATTCAACAATGGGTGACCTAAATACAGTGAAGTGAAGTGCTGTGAAGTGATATGGTGAAAATGAAATGAGGAATAGAACTATTTTAACTGGAGCTATTTATTGCAGCCTCTCCTTGAGCCGAGTATCTAATAGCTGCAGCCCGCTGTACCAGTGGCCATCTTGCTTTATCTGGGCTATTCTACCCAGGTGCATGACAGTTTTGGCCTGGAGACTTGATTCCTTCGGCCGCCAACAACTCACTGATGGCACTTCTACGAATGCCTACCGTCTATGTTTCAGTGTATTTGTGATATGTACATACTGATCAATATAATTATGAAAATACAGTGTTGTTTTTAAT
>NC_061820.1:8910003-8927503 GCF_019202785.1 Penaeus chinensis
AATTATCTCATCTATTATCATTTCATTTTGAGGTCTAGTAAATTTTCAGCAATATCTCAACAAAAAATAGATATTTAAGTAAAAGGATTATTGGCATTTTATTTTCATTATTTCAGTCATATTTTTTAACGTAATGTAAAACAAACACGTAAATAATTCCATGTGTGAAATTATTTATACTCATTCAAAATGTTTCACACACACACAAGCACATAAACATAAATAAAAAAACAGCTTTTGTTTTATGTCACTGATATAAAATTATTTCATCTGGAGTCAAAAATTTCTAGACAATTTTGTTTTTTTTTCAGAATAAAAACTATTGTTATAATGATGACGTATGCACTATACGTGTGGCCAGGTGTGTGTCGGTGTGCATGGATATTTGTTTAGAAAAAGAATAAACCAGAGAGAGGGAGATAGAGAGAGAGAGAGAGAGAGAGAGAGAGAGAGAGAGAGAGAGAGAGAGAGAGAGAGAGAGAGAGAGAGAGAGAGAGAGAGAGAGAGAGAGAGAGAGAGAGAGAGAGAGAGAGAGAGAGAGAGAGAGAGGTAGAGAGGGAGAGAGGGAGAGAGGGAGAGAGGGAGAGAGGGAGAGAGGGAGAGAGAAAGAGAGAAAGAGAGAAAGAGAGAAAGAGAGAAAGAGAGAAAGAGAGAAAGAGAGAAAGAGAGAAAGAGAGAAAGAGAGAAAGAGAGAAAGAGAGAAAGAGAGACAGAGAGACAGAGAGAAAGAGAGAAAGAGAGAAAGAGAGAAAGAGAGACAGAGAGACAGAGAGACAGAGAGACAGAGAGACAGAGAGACAGAGAGACAGAGAGAAAGAGAGAAAGAGAGAAAGAGAGAAAGAGAGAAAGAGAGAAAGAGAGAAAGAGAGAGAGAGAGAGAGAGAGAGAGAGAGAGAGACCGAGACAACAGGCAAGCATACACAGAAACAAAGACAAAAAAAAAAAAAAAAACTCAAAAACATAAACAACAAGCTCCCACAAACAAAAAAACACAAACACAGTAATTCTAAAGAGACTCATAGACACCCCCCGCCCCCTCCCCCCTTCATACGAATGAGTGTAATCTAGCGGTCAGGTCAATTGAGTGAGTAACCAGACACGTGACGCACGAGTGAGTGACACTAAGTGGTAATAGGAAACAGAAATCCGGCAGCTGTTCCCCGCGGTTAATGGTTGTTTGTGGTTGGTCAGTGGTAGAGAGGAGGAGGCTGCGGTCGAGAGCTTTTAAAAGGATGAGTGATGAATATTTGACGCATCGAGAGGGAGGGATGAAATAATTAAGAAAGTAACAGCAACAACAGCAAGAACAGCAACAACAATAATAATAACAACAACAAGAACAACAACAACAAAAAGAACAAGAGAAATCGGAAAAAGTAAGGAAAAAGAAAGAAAATAAATGAAGGAAGAGATATCTGAAAATGTAAAAAAAAAAGAACATTCATATAACGACAAAAAAGGAAAGAAATGAAAATGATGTTAAGCATAAAATGAAAAAAAAGAAAAGAAAATTTAGCACGAAAAATATATGGATAACTTCATATACAACAAAAACAAGATAAAATTACGTACTGCTTAAATAAGATAACGAATAAGAAATTGACCAGATTAACGGAAACAAAAAATATATCGCGAAGGGTATTTTAATTCCAAATTTAAATCAGTCGAAATTCTAAGCCACAAAAAAGAAAAAAAAAAAAAAAAAAATCATATTTGAAGGAATGTAAAAGAAAAAAAAATCCTGATTTCCATTCATGAAAAGAAGGAATTCACTGATCAGGATTTCATCATTTTAAGATGCCTTAAAGAAATACATTTAAATCAGTCGAAATTCTAAGCCACATAAAAAAAAATCATATCTGAAGAAATGTAAATAAAAACAAAAACAAAAACAAAAAAAATATCCTGATTTCATTGAACAGGATTTCATCGCTTTAAGATGCCTCAAAGAAACACGAAAAAAAAAAAAAAATTCCCGGGAACACGTAGTATAAAGGCCTCAAACAGATTCCCGATTTCATATTCCAAGGAATAGCGAGGCATTTTAGAGATACCGGATTCTAGATTCCAAGAATTTGAGAGAAAAAAAAAGAAAAGTATTCCAGAGATTCCAGATTCAAAGAAAGAAGAGAGAGATGAACAATTCCAGATTCTAATAAAACAAGAGATTCATCGATTCCAAATTCCAGATTTAAAGATAACACGAAAGAACTAAAAAGGAGAGATAGGGTGATGAGTAAAGAGTCGCTTTGTGTTGTGATGTCTCTTCTCCTCTTCTCTCTTTCTCCCTCTCTTCCTCTTCCTTTTCTTTATCTTTTCTCTCTTTCTCCCTCTTTCCCTCTTCCCTCTTTCTCCCTCTCTTCCTCTTTCTTTTCTTTATCCTCTCTCTCTTTCTCCTTCTTTCCTTCTTCCTTTTCTTTATCCTTTCTCTCTTTCTCCCTCTTTCCCTCTTCCCTCTTTTTCCCTCTCTTCCTCTTACTTTTCTTTATCCTCTCTCTCTCTCTCTCCCTCTTTTCCTCTTCCCTCTTTCCCTCTTCCCTCTTTCTCCCTCTTTCCCTCTTCCTTTTCTTTATCCTCTCTCTCTTTCTCCCTCTTTCCCTCTTCCCTCTTTCTCCCTCTTTCCCTCTTTCTTTTCTTTACCCTCTCTCTCTTTCTCCCTCTTTCCCTCTTCCTTTTCTTTATCCTCTCTCTCTTTCTCCCTCTTTCCCTCTTCCCTCTTTCTCCCTCTTTCCCTCTTTCTTTTCTTTACCCTCTCTCTCTTTCTCCCTCTTTCCCTCTTCCCTCTTTCTCCCTCTTTCCCTCTTTCTTTTCTTTACCCTCTCTCTCTTTCTCCCTCTTTCCCTCTTCCTTTTCTTTATCCTCTCTCTCTTTCTCCCTCTTTCCCTCTTCCCTCTTTCTCCCTCTTTCCCTCTTTCTTTTCTTTACCCTCTCTCTCTTTCTCCCTCTTTCCCTCTTCCCTCTTTCTCCCTCTTTCCCTCTTTCTTTTCTTTACCCTCTCTCTCTTTCTCCCTCTTTCCCTCTTCCTTCTTTCTCCCTCTTTCCCTCTTCCTTTTCTTTACCCTCTCTCTCTTTCACCCTCTTTCCCTCTTCCCTCTTTCTCCCTCTCTCCCTCTTTCTTTTCTTGATCCTCTCTCTCTTCTTCCCTTCCACCTCTCCCTCCTGCACCGAATCCGCCTCTCTTCTTCGTTTCTCTCACTACACCTTTCTTCCTTCTCTCACTCTCCCCTCTCCTTCCCCTCCATCCTTCCCCTGCCTCTCCTCTCCCCCTTCTCCTCGTCTCTTTTATCTGTTTAACACCCTTGTCCCATTTTCTCTCTCCTGTCTCCCCTTCCCCTCCCCCTACCCCCATACTTTCCCCTTCCCCTATATTATTCCCTTACCTCTGCTCTCCATCTTCCAACCTCAATCTCCCCTTCCCCCTTTTCCTCTTCCCCTCCCTCTCCCTCTCCCCAACACTTCCTCTCCTCTCCCTTTCCCCCCCCCACTCCCATCCTCCAACCCCTCCCTTTATAATTATACCTCTCCCCTACTCTTATTCCCCCCCTATCATTGACCCCCTCCCCCTCTTTAATCCTTCCCCCTCTCTCCCCCTCTCCTTCCCTCCTACCCTCCGACTACCCTCTCCCCTATCTTCCCTTGCTCCCTCCCCCTCACCCCCTCTCCTTCCACCCCTATTCTCCCTTCTCTCTTTCCCTCCCTCCCTCCCCCTCCCCTCCCACCCTCCATCCTACCCCCTCCCCTTCAACCCTGCCCCTATCTTCCCTCTCTACCCCCCTTTCCCTCCCCTCTATCCCCCCTTCCCCTTCCCTCTCTACCCACCCCCTATCCCTCTCCCTCCCCTCACTCCGTCACCACCCTCTCCCCTCCACCCCCCTCCCCCCTTCCCCACTCCCCCCCACCCCCAACCCCTATCCCCCGTCCTTCCCCCCCTTCCCCTTTTCCTCCCCTCCCTCCCTCCACCCCCCTTTCTTCCTTTCAGCCCTCCTTCCCCTACCGCCTATCCCTCCCCTCATCCCCCACCCCCTTTCCCTCTCCCCTCCCCTCCCCTTATCCCCTCTCCTCCCCCTCCTTCTCCCTATCCCCCATCCCCACTCTCCTTCCCTTCCTTCTTGTCCCCCCCTTCAACCCCCCACCCCTCTTCTACCTCCCTCCCCCCTTCCACCCTCCCTTCCACCCTCCCTTCCACCCCCTTCCACCCCCTTCCACCCTCCCTTCCACCCTGCCTTCCACCAACCTCCCTCCCCCCTTCCACCCTCCCCCCCTTCCCCCCCTCTCCCCAAAAACCCGCGTGACGTCACCGCGCTTTCACGGTTAACTTGCTTTTACGATGCAGTATAACCGGGTCTTCGTCCGCTTTATTTTCTTATTATCTTGGAAGTTATGGCCGGAGCTATTTATGGGCCGGGTGTTTCCCCCCTTCGCCTTTTCGGGTGGGAAGGAGGAAGGAGGAAGGAGGAAGGAGGAAGGAGGAAGGAGGAAGGGGGGAGGAGAAAGGAGGAAGGGGGGATGGGGAAGGGAGGAAGGAGGAAGGGGGAAGGGGGAGGAGGAAGGGGGGAGGGAGGAAGGGGGAGGGAGGAAAGAGGATGGGGGAAGGGGAAGAGATGAAGGGGGAGGGGCGTAGAAGGGAAGGGGAGGAAGGAAGGAGGAGGGGGAAGGGATGAGGGGGAAGGAAGAAATTTTCCCCCTCGCTTTCTCGGGTGGGAAGGAGGAGGAAGGAAGGAGGAAGAAAGGAGGGAGGAAGGAAGATGAGATGGAAGGAAGAAGGAGGAAGAAGGAAGAAGAAGGAAGGAAGAAGGAAGGAGGAGATGGAAAGAATGAGAAGGAAGAGGGGGAGGAGGACGAGGAAGAACAGGAGGAGGAGGAGACGATGGAGCGGAGGATAGAGGTGGTGAATATGAAGGGAAAGAGAAGGAGATGGAGGGAAGGAAAGAAGGAAGGAAGGAAGAGGGGGATGAGATGGAAGGAAGGAAGAAAGAAAGGAAGGAGGAGGAGGAGGAGATGGAAGGAGGGGAGGAATTTTCCTCTTCGGGTGGGAAGGATTAAGAGAATAGAGGAGGAGGAGATGGAAAGAAGGAAAGAAGGAGGAGGAGGAGGAGGAGGAGGGTACGTGGAAGGAGGAAGAGGAAGGAGGAGGAGGAGATGGAAGGAAGGAAAGGGAGATGGAGGAGGAGGAGGATACGAGAAGGAGGAAGAGGAAGGAGGAGGAGGAGAAGGAGATGGAAGGAAAGAAGGGGGCGAAAGGAGGAGGTAAGAAAGAGGAGGAGGAGGAGGAGAAAAGGAAGGAAGGGGACGTGAAGATAAGAAGGAAGGAAGGAAGGAGTCGGCGAAGGAGGTAAAAAGGAGGGGAGGATGGAAGGAAAGAGGAGGAGGAGGAGGAGGAGATGTAAGGAAGAAAGGGAGAAAGAAAAGATGAATGTGGAAGGCAGGAAGAAGATTGGGAAGAAGGAGGAGAAGGAAGGAAGGAGAAAAGAAGAGGAGAAAAAGAAAATAAGCAGAAGATGGATAGGAAGGGAGGAGAAGATAAAAAAAAGGAAGGAAGGAAGGAAAGAAAAAGAAAAAGAAGGAATGAATGAATGAAGGAATTAAGGAAGAAAGAAGAGACGGAAGGGCAGAAAAAAGAAGGGAGATGGAGACGAGAGGAATTAGAGAAAGAAGATAAAAAAAAAGGAAGGATGAAAAAGGAAGAGGAAATAAAGAACGGAAGTAGAAGATAGGAGGGCGAAAAGAATAAAGAAAAAGGAAAAAAGAGAAAAAAGAGAAAGAGAGAGATTAAAAAATAGTAGGAGAAGAGAAGAGTAAGGAAGGAACGAAGAAGGAGAAGAAGAAAACTGAAAAAAATGAAGGAGAGAAAGAAAGAGAGAGAGAAAAAGCGTTTCCTCTTTCGCCTCCTTTTGGGATGGGAAGAAAGGGAACAAGAAGGAAAAAGAAAATAAGAGAAAGAAATGAAGGAGGAACGGAAGAAGAGGGAAGGACGGGAGGAAGGAGGGAGAAAGGGAAAGGGAGAGGAAGAGGAAGATGAAGAGAGAGAGGGTGAGGGAAAGGGAGAGGAAGAGGAAGAAGAAGAGAGAGAGGGTGAAGGAAAGGGAGAGGAAGAAGAAGAGGGAGAGGGTGAGGGAAAGGGAGAGGAAGAGGAAGAAGGAGAGGGTGAAAAAAAAGCAGAGAAAAGCATAATAGAAGATAAAAAAGAAAGAGAGGAAGGTAAGGGAGGAGAAATATAAAAGGAATGAGGGAGTTAAAACAAAGAGAAGATAAAGATAAAGGAGGAAGAGGAGAGGAAGGAACGAAGAAGAAGAAGAAGAAGAAGAAGAAGAAGAAGAAGAAGAAGAGAGAGAGAGAGAGAGAGAGAGAGAGAGAGAGAGAGAGAGAGAGAGAGAGAGAGAGAGAGAGAGAGAGAGAGAGAGAGGGAGAGAGAGAAGAGAGAGAGAGAGAGAGAGAGAGAGAGAGAGAGAGAGAGAGAGAGAGAGAGAGAGAGGAAGAGAAATAGACAGATAAACAGATCCATAAATATGTAGACAGACAAGCAAAGAGGCAGATTGATACATAAATAGATAGATAAACAGATAGATGCATTGACAGATAGACAGATATACTGAGAGAGAGAACAATCAAATAATGAAATACAGAGAAGTCTTTCACTAAAATGAATTATCATATCATGAATCACTTTATAATACAATAATTATAAAATCATTATCACTATCGTATAATTATACGATAATATATATACATATATAACTTTATATATGCAATTCGCATCTCTGTTATTATTACTATCTTATAATGATGATAATAATAATGTCAACAACAGTGGCAACAGCATCATGATAATGATGATAATGATAATGATAATGATAAGAATAACAACAATAATGATAAAGATAATGATACTAATGAGAATAATAATAATTATGATAATGATGATGATAATAAGGATAATGATAAGAATAATAATAATGATGATAATGATAATAATACTAATGATAATAATAATTATTATGATAATGATGATGATGATAATGATACTAATAACAATGATAATAATAATAATAGCAATAACAGTGATAATAACAGTTATGATGAGGATAATATTAATAATCATACTATTAATAATAATGATAATAATTTTAATTATAACAACAACAATAATGATAATAATGAAAATGATGATGATGATGATAATAATAATAATAACGATATTGATAATAATAATAATAGTAATAATAATAATAATAATAATAATGATAATGATAGAAATAACAATGATAATGATAATGATGATGATGATGATAATAGTAATAATAGTAATAATAATAGTAATGATAATAATAATAATAATAATAATAATAATGATGACAATGATGATAACAGTAGTAATGGTAATAGTAATAGTAATGATAATAATAATAATAATAATAGTAATGATCATAATAATAATAGTAATAATGATAATAATGATATCAATAATAATAATAATAATAGTAATAATGATAATAATAATAACAGTAATAATAATAATAATAATAATAATAACGATGATGATGATAATAATGATAATAATGATAATGTTTAGGATAATTATAATGATAACAATAATATAAAATAATAATGATGATGATCATGATGATAATGATAATAAAATTAATGTTGATGATAATAATGATAATAACAAAAATGATAATTCTGATTACTATGATAATAATGATAATAATAATGATGACAATAATGATAATAGCAATGATAATATTAATTATAATAATAATGATAATAATGATAATAATATCAACAATAATAGTATGATGATAATAATGATGATAATAATAATGATGATGATAAGCATAATGATAATAATGATGATAATAATAAAAATGATAATTCTGATAACTATGATAATAATGATAATAATGATGACAATAATGATAGTAGCAATGATAATGTTAATTATAATTGTATTGATAATAATGATAATAACAACAATAATAGTATGATGATAATAATGATGATAATAAGAATGATGATAATGATGATAATAATGGCAACGATGATGATGATAATAACAATAGTAGTAGTAGTAATAATAGTAATAACAACAACAACAACAACAATAATAATAATAATAATAACAATAATAATATTGATAATCATAATAATAATGATGATAATTATGATAATAACAATGGTAATAATAATGATAATAGCATTACGACTTTTACTACTACTATTATTACTAATAATGATAGTAACAATAATGATACTACTACTACTACTAATGACAATAGTAACAATAACAGTAGTAGTAAAAATGATGATACTGCTGTAATGATAAACCCCCATTAAGATAATAACAATGGTAACGATAATGACGATTAATTAAAATAATAGCAAAAATTATCATAATTATTCTCACAAACATATAAACATACATAGGCGGACATACACATAAACATACAGACACTCAACCACGCACATACACATAAAAATACACAGACGCACATACACATAAACACACAGAGAAACACATACACGCTGTCACATGCCAAAACTATTCCTCATGCTATCCTCTCCCCCCCCCCCCCCCCCCCGCCTCCTCTCTCTCCCCCCAGGCCTGAGACATATCGCAATATATATACTTCAGCACAAAGTTATAATGTAACTCCACACATTAAACTTTCGTATGGTACGATATACGGGTGGTTCGGGAGGTGGAGAGGGAGAGGGAAAGTGAGGGAGAAGGGGGGAGGGGAAGGGAGGGAAAAGGAGGGAGGGGAAGGGAGGGAGAAGGGGTGAGGGGAAGGGAGGGAAAAGGTGGTACATGTGTGGGGGAGGAAGAAGTCGCAATTCGCAAATTAAACCATTCATATTTCAGACTCACCGACAGCGACCTGACAATTTTTTTTTACTGTCTTAACGACGAGCTAAGTTACCCCTTCGTATCTTCCGCACCAAGTCATAGAAAACGGGAGAATTTGGTAATTCTCGCTTGCCAATTACGAAACAAACTTACAAAACACATTATCCTTAGTACAAGTAAAACAATTCTTTTTATATATTTTAGTTCTAGGCTGATACAACGCTGAGTGGTTCTGAACACATGTATATATAACAAAAATCCAAAACTTCCCCGGGAAACTCTACAATTAACTTGTTCTATCAAGAGACACGAAACTATACACTTACAGAAATCAGTTTTTTCAACTATCTTTATAATTATTAGTCTAAATCATCATTCTTCTTATTACTGCTGTTACTATCATAATCGCTGATGTCATTATTATCATATATGCAATTATACTTTTGATTACCATTGTTAAAGTCTTTCTTTAGTGATATCATCATTGTCATCATCATTATTATCATAACCACTTTGATAATACATATTACCCCATGATAACAATAACAGTAATACCCTTATTTTTATTATTGCTGCTGTTGTTATTGTTATCATTATTACTACTACAGTTCTTCCCCGTCATCGTTATCAGGTTCATTATTATTATTTTTTTTATTATTATTATTATAATTATTATTATTATTATTACTATTATTATTATCATTATTATAATTATTACTATTATTATTGTTATTATTATTATTATTGTTATTATTATTATTATTATTATTATTATTATTATTATTATTACTATCATCATTATCATTATTATTATTATTATTATTATCATTATTATTTTGTTTTTTTCATTTTTGTAACCGCCCTTCCTCATCACCATAAATTTATTCATTAATAATTCTTATCATTAATTCTTTCTGCTTTTTTTATTGTCATTTTAGGCAAGAAAGATATTAGAATTTATATTTTTCATAATTGTAATCCAGATAATTAAGCTAATCATAAAGTAATTAAAAAAAACAAAACAAAGAAGTCAGAGAAAAGAAAGGAAGAAGAGGAGAAAGAGGAAGATGATGAAGAGGAAAGAGAATACAGAAAGATGAAAAAAAAAAAAATAAAAGAGAAATATCCTGAAAAAAAACGTGATAAAAGGGAGGAAGAGATGTCGAAGGAGATAGAGAAGAAGAAGAAGAAAAAAAATGTTTAATGAAACAGATAAAAAAAAAAAAAGGATATCTTCAAAAGAAGAAGAAAAAGAAGAAATGAAAAAAAAAAAAATCAAAAGGACGAAAGAAAGAAAGAAAGAAAGGAAAAAATCACACACACACAAAAGAGAGAGAGAGAAAAAAGAACAAATGGATATTTCTTGACCGCCTTAATATCGACACGCAGCGTCTTGCAGCAGAGCAGACGTCAAAAAGAAATCCACACAACCCAAGTGTGACAGCAGTGAATTTAAAAACCTTATTATCCTCATTTTTCTTTTCTTTGCGTTTATTATTCTTCACATCAGTCTTGTTTCTTTGTTTTTTATTTATTCGTATTCTTTGTCTTCCAGTTTCTTTTATTTTCTTTGTTTCTCTTCTTCTCTCCATCTCTTTAATTTTATTTGTTTTTATTGTTATTTGCCTTTATGATTTTTCTCTATCAATTTTCCCCCCACCCATGTATCATGCATCTTTATTATTATTATCTACTTATTTTTCCATTATTGTTTTCGATCCTCTAACTCTCTCTTTCTTTATCCATCTACCTATCTCTCCCTCTTCTCTATCCCCCCCTTCACTCTCTCATTTCCACCCTATCACACACTCCCTCCCCCCCCCATCTTTCTTTCTTTCTCTCTCTCTCCTCCATCTCTATTTCATTCCTACCCCCCCCCATTCCCTCCTTCCCCTTCCCCCTCCCCTCCTCTCTCCTTTTTCCATCTCTCTCCCTCTTTATGAAATATTAATGTTCATCCTCCAGTGTTTCCCCTATTCCGTATCCTTTCCTTCACAGAGTCACACCCTGAAAATATCTTTACGCTTGCTCTGCTAACGTCTTCTTTATTCATGTTTTTCATTTTTCCCTCTTTCGTCACTGATTTTATTCTCCGTTTTCTCTTATTCAAAATGTTGTTTCGTTCATTGCGTAATATATATATATATATATATATATATATTGTGATTACCTTTTTTCTTTATTTTTTTCTTGTTTTTTTCATGTTTATTTCTCTCATTTTCTCTTTCAACTTTTCCCCAGTCTCACATTCTTCAACCTTCCCTTTCTTTCCCTATCACTTCCTTACTTTTCTTTTTTTTCCATTTCCTTTGCTTACCTGCTTTCTTCCCCTTCCTCTTCCTCTTCTCACGTGTTCCCATTTTCCTTTCTCCTTCCAATTCTCTCATTTTCATCGTTTATCTTTATTTTTTTCATTTTCCTTCTCTCCCCCTTTATTTCATTCCCTGGTATATATCAATAATTTAGTCTAACAACTTAGATAACTATCTATCTATCTTCATCCCCCTGTCTATCCCTCAATCTACCCATCCACCTACGCCTATCCCTCTCCCCTCTTCCCTCGCACCTTTTGCTTCTTTCTTTCATCCTCCTCTTCCATTTCTCCTCACTCCTCCTCCTCCTCTCTTCTCGCTGCTCCTCCCTCCTCCCTCTCCTTATCGTCTATATCCACAACGTCATTTCTATAAGGAATGATGTAAATGCTCAAGTTTCCGAGTGTGGATATTAATCTCTCTCTCTCTTTCTGTCTCTCTCTCTCTCTCTCTCTCTCTCTCTCTCTCTCTCTCTCTCTCTCTCTCTCTCTCTCTCTCTCTCTCTCTCTCTCTCTCTCCCCACTTCTTCATTTCCCATTTTATCTGCCCTTTTATTTTTTTTGTTTAGCTATGTCTCTCCATCCTTTTTTTCATCCCCAAGAATATATCGTCTCTCCAATAAGTCTTTTTCCAACCCAGGTTATATGTTCACTGGCGATTTGTGTCATGTTTACTCTGGCGGAAGTCATCAGAGAGAGGGAAGGAAAGAGGGAGGGAGGGAGGGAGGGAGGAGGGAGGGAGGGAGGGAGGGAGGGAGGAGGGAGGGAGGGAAGGAAGGGGGAGGGGGGGGGGGAGGGAGGGAGGGAGAGAGAAAGAAAGGGAGGGAGGGAAAAAGGGAGGGAGGGAAGGAGGATAAGGGAGGGAGGGAAGGAAAGAGGGAGGGATGGAGGGAGGGAGAAAGGGAGGAGGGAGGGAGGGAGGCAAGGAGGATAAGGGAGGGAGGAGGGAGGGAGGGAGGGAGGGAAGGAGGATAAAGGAGGGAGGAGGGATGGGGGGAGAAAGGGAAGGAAAGAGGGAGGGAGGGAGGGAGGGAGGAAGGAAGGGAGGGAGGGAGGGAGGGAGGGAGGGAGGGAGGGAGGGAGGGAAGGAGGATAAAGGAGGGAGGAGGGAGGGGGGGAGAAAGGGAAGGAAAGAGGGAGGGAGGGAGGGAGGGAGGAAGGGAGGGAGGGAGGGAGGGAGGGAGGATAAGGGAAGGAGGAGGGAGGGAGGGGGAAGGGGAGGAGGGAGGGAGGATGAGGAAGGGGAAGAAAAGAGGGAGAGAGGAGGGAGGGAGGAGAAATGAATGAGGAGAGAGAAAGAAGGAAGGAGGAGGTGCGAGGGAAGCGGGAGGAGATGACAAGGAGGAAGAGAAGGTGGCACGGTGATGGTGGAGAAGGAGGAAAGAAAGGAAAGAGGAGGAAGTGGAAAAGGTAGAAAACGAGAGGAATATATGAATATATAACTACATGAAACTTAATTAAAAAAAAGAAAAGGAATGAAAACAAAGAGAGAAAAAAATGTAGAAAAAAAACCGTTGAAAAGAACAAAAACAAAGGTTACAGCAACAAATATGAAAATTATCCCTCTCTTCCCCCCCCTTCCCACTCTCTCTCCCTCTCCCCTTCCTCTCTCACTCCTTCCTCCCCCTCTCTCCCCTCCTTCTCCCTCCTTCTCCCCCCTTCCCCCACCTCACAGGGAAAAAAAAAAAAAAAAAAAAGATAATCCAAAATCCCCTGAGGCCAAAGCGTGTGACACATCTCAGAGGAGGGGAAATCTAGGGGAAAAACCCTACGAGAAAGCAGGGGAAAAGAGTCACGTTTAGGGGGCGGAATGCGAGGTTGGAAGGGGAAAGGTCCCGAAATTAAGAGTAAAGAAATAACTGGTGGGGGAAAAAAAGAGACAAAATAGAATTCGCGAATGAGGAATGAGACAAAATGAATTACGATAGAGGAAGGAAGGAAGGAAGACGGAGCGAAGAAGGGACAGGAGGGAATGGAAGATAAATATAAGGAGAAAGACAAATTATGTATCTTGAAGGTTATGCTGTAGTAGGTTCATTACATACCGCATTACATATTTTACATGTTGCTGACCACAATCTGCTGAAAATGCTTCTGGAAGATGCTGGAAGATTTGGCCCCTATCATGCTCTTGTTCATATCCGTACGTAAATGTTTATACATAAGCAAAAACACACACAAACACACACTCATCCACCCACACGCACACATCCTCCCAGTATACCCACTCTCACTCACCCCCACACATCCCTCCAACATACCCACTCCACTCACCCACACACACACACACACACACACACACACACACACCCACACACACACACACACACACACACACACACACACACACACCACACAACACACACACTCACCCACACATCCACCCCCACCCCCCACTCACCCACTCACCCACCCACCCACACCCACCCACACACCCACACAAGGGCAACAGGCAGCCTTCTCGACGCCGGTTCACGTCCAATCATCACAATTTACCGACTTTGAGTGAAGCCTTGGCGAGGGGAAGGCAAAAGTGTCTTTATAACGTCAAAAAAAAGAGAAAAAAAAAAAAAAAAATAAAAAAATGAAAAAGAAAAAAAAGCAATTCGAAAGATGATTTTGTTACGGACAGAAAGGTGAATTGGGTGATTTTTGAAGATAATTTATGAAAATGTATTTATCAGAAATCATAAAAATGGGAGTATTTGAGAGAGAGAGAAAAATAAACGAAAGAAAGAAAACGGAGATCTTTAGGATAGACTTTGTTATTTTCATTATTTTTCTTGACCTTGGATATTCCGTAGCCTAAACTGATAGGAAAAAAAAAAAAAAAAAGAGCCTGGATATGATCACATAATGCAGTAAACACAACAAGAGAAAAGGACAAGCAAGCTATACCTCCCCTAAAGATAAAAAAGCAACTGTAATTATAAACAATCTCGTCCTTATGAAAAAACCCAGTGTTTGAACCGGCTGTTTACAACCGGAGAGTAAAAAAGAAAAAAAAAAAAAAAGGAAAGAGAAAAAATACAAGAACAATAGCAGTCCCTAATAAAGGCAGAAGAATAATTAAAATCTCGAAGGGTGAGAGATGAAAAAAAAAAAAAAAATAGAGAAACACAAACATGCACACATGCACACATGCACACACACACACACACACACACACACACACACACACACACACACACACACACATAGACACACATACAGACGCACATATACGTTGACACACACACACAGACGCACACATACGTTCACACACACACAGACACAGACACACACACATAGGCCTACATAAACAGAAAAGACAAAACCCAAACCCCTCCTCTCCCCCCCCCAAAAAAAAAAAAAACTGATATAACTCGAAAACAAAAAATATCGATAAACCTTGAAAAAAAACTCGGGTGAAAACCAACCAACTCCCTTCCCCTCAAAACTCAACAAATAAACGGGAAAACAAACAAACAAATAATTAAAAAAACATTAAAAGACAAAGAACAAAGCAAAACAAAAAAACAAAAACAAAAAAACAAAAAACACGAAAAAGGGAAGGTGAGACGTTTGAAGCGGACAAGGAGAACGTCGACCCCCCCAACCAACCAAACAAACAAACAAACAAACAGTAAAACAAATCAAAACAAAAACAAACAATCAAACCAACATAATAAAACAAACAAACAAACCAACAACAGACAAACAAAGACAAACAAACAAACAAACAACAAAAAAACCCGAAAAAGGGAAAGCGAGCCGTTTGAATCGGACAAGGGGAGCGCCGACACGGGCCCGAGGCGAGCGAGGCTTTGTTTGCCGGCAGAAGGCGCAGCAGCGGCAGGAGGACGTTATTAGACAGGCCGGAAGATAGAGAGAGAGAGAGAGAGAAAAGAAGAGAAATTAAAAGAAAAGGGAATGAAAGAAAGGAAAATAATTTAAAAAAAGGGTAAGTGGTAAAAAGGAATGATTCAGAATACGAAAGGTGGGGAAGAAATTAATAAAGAAAGGGAAATAGATGAAAAAGGGAAGAAGTAAAAGAAATAAAGAGGAATAAAATAAAAATAGAAAGTGAAAAATTTTTTAAAAAGAACTGAAAGAAAGGAAAATAGACAAAAAAGTGTAGTGAAAGACATATCAAGGAATAAAAAGCGAGTGAAAAAAAGGACAAAAAGAAAGGAAATTAGATTAAAAAATGAAGTGGAAAAAGAAAGAAAGATGATTCATAAAGTAAACTAAGTAAAAAAAAGAAAGAACGAAGAATAAAAAAGTAAAATAAGTAAAAAAAAGAAATAAAAAAGGACTAAGAGGAAGGAAAAGAGGAAAATAACTAAAGATATAAGAAAGGCCTAAAAAGAAAGAAAAAAAAAAGAAATAAAAGGGAAAAAAGAGAAGAATAAGAAAAGGAAAAACAAAATAAAGGAAAAGAAAATAAAGGAGTAAAAGAAATTTAAAAAAAGAAAGGAAAAAGAGATAGAAAGATATAAAAAAAGAGAAAATGGGTCTGATTTACTATTTTTTCTAGATTTTTTTTTCGATGTTGTGTTTGAGGTTGTCTGTGTATATATATTGGTTTTCCTCTTTGTCATTTTTGAAGCTTTGTGTAGGGGGAGACAGTTGGAATCTCTCTCTCTTTCTCTCTCTCTCTCTCTCTCTTTCTCTCTCTCTCTCTCTCTCTCGCTCTCTCACGCTCTCTCTCCCTTTCTCTCACTTTCTGTCTGTCTGTCTGCCTGTCTGTCTGTCTGTCTGCCTGTCTGTCTGTCTGTCTGTCTGTATCTCTCTCTCTCTCTCTCTCTCTCTCTCTCTCTTTCTGTCTGTCTCTCTTTCTCCTTCTCTCTTTCTCTTTCTTCTCCCCCCTCTCTCTCTCTCTCTCTCTCTCTCTCTCTCTCTCTCTCTCTCTCCCTCCCTCTCTCTCTTTCTCTCACTTTCTCTCTCTCTCTCACACTCTCACTAGCTCCCCCATCCCCCAACACACACACACACACACAAGCCAGTTACACCACAACCTGTCCAGATGACAATGTTAGTGGTAATGGTGGGGGGGGGGGGTGAGGTATGGGGAGGGGGAGAGGTAGGAAGGGAGAGAGAGAAAGGGAAAGGGAAGGGACGAAGAGAAAGAAGGAGGAAGTGTAGATGGAGGAAGGAAGGAGGATTGGGAAAAAGAGAGGTGAGGAGTGATGAGGGGGGAGGGGGAGAAGATGGGGAGAGGAAGGGAGGGTTAATTTTGAGGAAGGGGGGGGGGAGGGAGGGTAAAGGAAGGGAATGAAGATGGAGAGAGAGAAGAGGGGAGAGTGCGTTCAAAGAATAATGGAGATAGCGAGAGAGGATGAGAGGAGGGAGAGAGAAAGGAGAGAGGTGAGAAGTGAGTGTTGAAAGAGAGATGGAGATAGCGAGAGAGGATAAAAAAGAGAGAGAGAAGAAAGAGAGAAGGTAGGATTGGCTATGGAGGAGGAGGAGGAGGAGGAGGAGGAGGAGGAGGAGGAGGAGGAGGAGAAGGAGGAGGAGGAGGAGGAGGGGTGGTGAGAGGGAGGGCAAGAGAGGGGGAGACAACGAGAGAGGTTGAAAGAAGCGAGAGAGGAAGAAGAGAGGAAGGGAGGATTGGCCGTGGAGGAGGGGGAGGGGGTGAGAGGGAGGGCAAGAGAGGTGTTGTCGCGTACGGGCACCAGCTGCCGGGAAGCGATGTCAGCAAGCGACGCCAAGCATTGTCAGTGCGAGAGAGGGGGAGGGGCGGGGAGAGAGGCCTGTGTATTGTGTGCTCGGGAGGTACTCACACCGCTGCCTTTAGGGGAAGAAAGAGGAAGTGGGGGAGAGAGATGATGAGGAGAGAGGAATGGAGGAGAGGAATAAAAGGAGGAGAGGGAGGGAATGAGAGGAGATGGGAATGGAGGAGAGGAATAAAAGGAGGAGGGAGAGAGAGATGAGGAGTAGAGAGGAATGGAAGAGAGGAATAAAAGGAGGATGGGGAGGGAATAAGAGGATATGGGAATGGAGGAGAGGAATAAAAGGAGGAGGGAGAGAGAGATGATGAGGAGAGAGGAATGGAGGAGAGGAATAAAAGGAGGAAGCGGAGGGAATGAGAGGAGAGAGGAATGGAGGAGAGGAATAAAAGGAGTAGGGGGAGAGAGATGAGGAGGAGAGAGGAATGGAGGAGAGGAATAAAAGGAGTAGGGGGAGAGAGATGAGGAGGAGAGAGATGAGGAAGAGAGGAATAAAAGGAGGAGGGGGAGAGAGATGAGGAGGAGAGAGGCATGGAGGAGAGGAATAAAAGGGGGAGGGGGAGAGAGATGAGGAAGAGAGGAATAAAAGGAGGAGGGGGAGGGAATGAGAGGCGAGGGAGGAGTTAGGAA
>NC_061820.1:8935003-8941237 GCF_019202785.1 Penaeus chinensis
ATCCCAATATCAGCTATTTGTTGAATGGAATATGTGATTAAGTTTAAGTTTTAATGAATACTCTCCTTCTTTCTTTACTCCGAGTTTTATCTTACACTCACACACACACACACACACACACACACACACACACACACACACACACACACACACATATATATATATATATATATATATATATATGCGAGGGAGAGGGAGAAGGAGAGGCAGGAAGCACACACACACACACACACACACACACACACACACACACACACACACACACACACACACTCACACACACACACACACACACACACACTTATTATTATCATTATCACTATTATTATCATTGTTATTGTTATTATCATTACTACCATTTTCATCATTATTATTATTATCATTATTATAATTTATATTATTATCATTACATTATTACTATTATTAGTATTATTATCATTCTTATCTATATTTTGTTTCATCATTATCAACATTATATTATCATTATCACTACTATGATCATTAATATTAGTATTATCATAATCTTTGTTACTGGTATTATAGGCATTGTTATTATAATTATCATTATTACTATTCTTATTATTATCATTTTCGTAATAATCATTACTATTCTACTTCTTCTTATCATCACTATTATCATTACTATTATTATTATCACTATCATAATTACCATTATTATTATTGTTATAATAATAATAATTATTATTATTATCATCATCATCATCATTATTGTTATTATGATTATTATTATTTTTAATAGTAGTAGATCATATCCAGTTTTATTGTCCAATTGTTGGAAAAGTTAAATGAATTCGACTAAGAAAGAATTTGGGAAATAATGATGTTCGTGAAGGCCTTCTATTATAGTGTTAAGGTCTTCAGTAATGTAAATTAGGAGGTTAATAAATGGGGAACACGCATAAAGGTAGTGAGTGGTTATATGAATAGATACATGCAGTCTTTATGTATGTATCGATCAGTTTATCTATCTATCCATCTGTCTATCTAGCTATCCATCTACCTACGTGTCCATCCATCCATCTATACATATAACCACGTACGTAAGGAAGTACAATTCACCATAATCTTAACAACAATAAAATCACTCTGACCCTTTTATAATCATCATCAAGTATATCCACATTTAGTATATATAAACCCACACCTACGTCCCATATTCAAACTCACCTATGCACCTATTTTTTTTTATCCCCGAATGCCTCTCTTGTACTGCTTCGCTTCACACCTCACTGCATCATAACCGAAGCTAAAATACATTATGCTCTCGTGCGGTCGACATTAATATTTCAGCTTCATCCATTACACACTGTACCATCAACTCCCCGATGCTTGGTCTAAGGTTCACCATCTATTATGCCCGAGGTGCTATCCATCATACCTTCCTATCTGCCTCTTCTTTTTGTTCTTTTTTTCCCTTCTTCTTCTTCTTTTTGGTCTTGTTCTTGTTTTTTGTTTTTCTGCTTGTTTTATTCTTGTTCTTGTTTTTTTCTAGGAATCGTGTCACCTAACATACCTTTCCCACTTTTTTTCCCTGATGATTAGTCAGTGTCAATTATGTACGTCTGTGGTTATATATGTGCCTATATTTATGATTATATACGCACATACGAACACACACACACACACACACACACACACACACACACACACACACACACACACACATATATACATATATATACACATATACATAAAGATATATACACACATATATGTATAGATATGTATATCTATCTATCTATCTATCTATCTATCTATCTATCTATCTATCTATCTCTCTATATGGGCAGTGGACAAAAGACGAAGCGATGGGAACGGGAAAGGATGGGGGAGTGAAATAGCAACACTAGCCAAAACCTGCAAAGCGACGGCTAGTGAAGGCAAAGGGTACAGAGCATAATGATGGGAAATAAGAGGGAGAGTGTGATGAAAATGATGATAAAGATGACGAGGGTGAGAGTGATGCCTATGAAAGGGGGAGAGGGAGAGATTCATGAGGCGAGATGGACGTAATGAGTTCGGGAGGGGGAGGGAGAGGGGGAGGGAGAGGGAGAGGGAGAGGGAGAGGGCTCATGAGGGGAAAAGATTTTAATGAGTTCAGGAAAAAGGGGAAAAAAGTTTTCATGAGGGGTTTTTGGGGTGAGGGGGGGGGAAGAAAGGAAATTTGCGAGGGAGAGGGAGAAGGAGAGGGAGGGAGCAATTAATTTTAAGGGGGGGATGGGGGTGGGAGGGGAAAAGGGAAATTTCCATGGCCGGAGGGGCCGGAGGGAGGGGGTTTGGGGGGGGAGGGGGGGGAAAGGGGAGAAGCGAGGGAGAGGGGGGAAAAAGGGGAGGGGGTGAGGGAGGGGGAAAGGGGGGAGAAGGAGAGGGGGAGGGGGCCAGGGGGGAAGGGAAGAGGGGGAAAAGGGAGAGGGGAGCGAGAGGAGAGAAAAGAAAGAGGGAGAGAGGAGGAGAGGGGAGAGTTAGAGAGAAAAATTTAGATAGATAGATAAATAGATAGATAGAGAGAGGAGGGAAAAAAGTAGGGGGGAAAGAGGGGGGAAAGGGAGGGGGGGGAGAGGAAGGGGGGAAGAAGAGGGGAAAAGGGGGGAAAGGGGGGGGGGGGAAAAAGGATGAGAAAAGGAGAGAGAGAAAAAAGGGGAGAGGGAGAGGGAGGGAGGGGGAGAAAGGGAGGGGAAAAGAGGAAGGGAGAAGGAAGGGAGAGAGGAGGGGAGGGGGAGAGAGGAGAAAAGGGAGGGAGAGAAAATTAGAGGGGAGGGAGAGGGGAAAAGAGGAGAGAGGGGGGATAGGGAGAAGGAGAGAGAGGGGGAAAAGGGAAAAAAAGGGGAGAAAGAAAGGGAGGGGGGGGGAGAGGGGAAGGAGAGGGGGGGGAAGATAATAAAGGACGAAAAAGAAGAGGGGAGGGACGGGGGGGCAAAGGAGAGGAAGGGGGGAAAATAAATTAAAAGGGGGGATGATTAGCAAAAATTTTTGAAAAAAAAAAAAAAAATTTTCACCCTCCAACAACAACTTGAAAATTTTTTACCCCGTTTAAAAAGAAAGGAAACGATTTTTTAAAATTTACGGGGAAAAAAAGAAGAAAGAAAAATTTTGAAGAAAACGGAACGGAAAAATACATAATAACAAAAATGTAATAGCAAAAAATAGTGAAAAGGGTTTGGGCCCAAAAAATTTAAAAAGGGATCGAAAAAATTAGCTTGATAAGCAAAAAGGGCCCGTTTTTTGAGAAAAAATTGGGGAATGAAAAGAAAAAAGGGGGGGGCAAAGAAGTTCGGGAAAGGGAATAAAAAAGCAAAAGGGAAAGGGAAAGGAAAATGATAATAAGGGCCCAAAAATTTAACCCCGTAATAATAATAAAAATTTAATTTGCATGAGGATAATGGGGGAAGAAAAGATAGAATGATAATTTTAATTTTGGGTCATAATGATAAAATTAAATAAGTTTAATTTTTATTTAAAAATTGTTTAATAATGATATGATAATTTTAGTAAAAAAGAAAATAATGTTAATGAAAATTTTTTAAGTAATATAAAAATTAATGATCATGATAATATTATTTAATAATTAAAATTAATGAAAAATGAAATTTTTGGGGGTAAAATAAAAAATAATGATAATGCTAATATTAGTAATAATGTTAGTAATGATGGTAATGATAACAGAGAGAGGAACATAGACAAAGAAACACACAAAAAAGAGGGGTTTTGGGAGAGGAAAAAAAATTTTACAGAGTTGAAAAGGAAAAAAAAAAAAAGAAGGAGAAAAAGTTTAAAAAACAAGGTGAAAGATTTAAATTTAGAGAAAAAAGACCCGGGGCAGGGCAAAAAACAGGGAAAAAAAAAAAACAGAGAGAAAGAGAGAGAGAAAAAAATACACAAACAAAAACAAAAACAAAAAAAACGAAAAAAACAAAAATGCATATCTTCCAGTCATTACAAAACCGCCCGATTTCCTCTCCCCGGGGTCCTTTTAAATTTTTTGGCTCCCACCCCCCCGCCGAGATTTTCAGCCGCCTTTTTAAATTTGGAAATTTTTCGGCGAGAAAAACGATTGAGATGGGCTTGCCCTTGCAGTCATCAAAACGGGGGGGGGATTTGGGGGCGGTTCGAAATGTTGCTAGTGGTTTTGCTTTGGCCGGTTTTTTGTTTGCTAGCAAAATGAAAGCAATATATTTATATTACTTTTTTTTAATTTCAGGGACTTCCAAAACCACAGATTTTTTATATATATTATTAATTTTTTTTAAAATTAATTATAATTGCAAATTCAAAAACATTTATTTTACATATGGTTTTTAAAATTTTTTATTAATTTATTATTTTTTTATTTATATATTTATATTTTTAGACAGATTGGGATGTACAATTTCATACATTAAAAAGGGATTATACACAATTTTAATACAAAATATTTTTTGTATTTATTTACTTTTATTTTATTTTTAATATTTATTATTTTTCATAACATTTTTCACCCCCCACCCACCCCCACACCACACCAAAAGGTTTTTGGGTTTTTTATCACACACACACAAAACACACACCCAAACACACCCCCCCAATATGTCTTTTAAAATTATATATATTTTATAAAACTACATAATACACCCCACCACACACACACACACAAAAAACATTAAATTTTATATATATATTATATTTAAAATATTATATATATTTTTATAATATTTTTTGGATATATAATTTATATATTTATATTATTATAATAATATTTTTTTTTTTATATTATATTTATATATATTTTTTTTCCCCCCCCCCCCCCCCCCCCCATATAAAATTAATTTATTATTTTATATAAATTTTTATATAATATTTAAAAACTAAAAAATTTTAAAAAATTATAAAATATTCCATTTATTTTTATTTTTATAATATTAATAATTTTAAAAAACACACCACAACCCCACAAACCCCCAATTTTATATTTAATTTATTATTATATATTTTTAAAATTTTAAATATGGTGTATTTTTAATTTAGATATATATACATTAAACTATATATTTAAAATAAAATTTTATAAATTTATATTATATTTAATAAATTATAATTTAAAAAAAACAATTTTTATATACATATTTATTTAAAATTTTATATTTCAAAATATATATTTTTAATAAACTATATATATTTTATTTTTATATATAATATATATTTTATATATAATTTTAAATTTAATATTAAATACTCACACACACACAAATATCAGAGCCAAAAAACGCAGACAGACCGTCCTTAATTTTCTGTGCGTTTTACACGAGAATTTGTTTTATAAATCCATTTTGTAAAAATCAACCCCCTAAATATTCACCTAAAATTTCATTTTAGGCCCTGGTTTATTCCCCCCACACAAAACAGGAAAAACGAATAAAAGTGTTTAAAAAGATGAAAGTTAAAGGGCAACCAACAACTTCCGTTTTCTGTTTTATATAATTCTCGTTTTCTATCAAATCAAGATTTCGTGTTAGATAATTTTCTCATATAATTTTTTCCTCTCGATTTTGATTTACGCATTTCGTTTTGCCCTTTTTTTTTTTTTTTTTTTAAAATTTTCCCCCTTTTTTATTTCCTTTTCAGTCATGGTTTACCCAGTTTTTTTTCCCCTTTCCCGAAAATTTCGTTCTTTATTATTTTTTAAAAAAATTTGAATCCCCTTTTTCCCTTTTTTCCCCTCGTGGGGATATTTGGATGTTTTTCACATTAGGGGTTTTTTCTCTCTTTTTACCCCCCCTTCCCCCTCTTTCTCTTTCTATATATATTTTATATGTGTTTCATATTTTCTATCATTTTTCTTTTCTTTCATATTTTTTACCAAATTTCCTTTAATTCTTTTTACTTTTTCCCATTTTCTTTTTTCTTATCCATCGATTCCTCTACGTCTTTTTTTCCAACTTTTAAAAAAATATAATTTCCATCTCATTTCTTTCTTTCTCTTTTTTTTTTTCATCATTCCCTTTCCATTTCCTTTTTTTCTTATCCTTATTCCTCGTCGGGGCCCGTTCAGCTGGCTTTTATGAGGTTTTATTTAAATTCATTTTTGGCTTCAATGGGTTTTCGTAATTTTGGGCGTGTTTAGGAGAGAGAGAGGGAGAGAGAGAGAGGGGAGAGAGAGAGAGGGAAAATGAGAGAGAGAGAGAGAGAGGGAAAGGAAAAGAGAGAGGGAAAGAAAGGGGGAGAGGAAAGGAGACGAGA
>NC_061820.1:8946337-8948837 GCF_019202785.1 Penaeus chinensis
TACAAAAAACAAACATTTCTGAAAGTAATGATCTCCTCAAATATACTAGAAAGGAATCGCCACGCCATAAATCCATAACTAAGAGCACAAGAGACGCCCACGCCCCTCGCCTCGGCCCTCAGCTGCAGAAGAGGCGTCTCCGTTGGTGTGCCTCAGCGATCTGGCGCCACGCCCCCTTTCTCACCTGTGCGCGAGACGAGTCGGTTAGCGTCGAGTTTCGTGAGGCTTCAGTCAGCTCGTCCGAACCTTAGCTATTAACTAATTCGTACAGTAGTGTACTGCATCTACAGAGGAAATGTTCTCTAAAATAATAATACTCTTTGTATAATTGAAAAAAATAAAATGCACAAGCATAATGATAATGATGATAATAATAATAAAGATAATAATAATAATGATAATAATGATGATAACAATAATTATCAAAGTAATGCTAATGCTAATGAGGATGATGATAACTATGATGATGATAATAATAATAATAATAACAATTATAATAAAAGTAATAATAATAATAATAAAAATAAAAACAACAAAAATGATAATAATGATAACACCAATAAGGATAAGACCAACAACAGCAAAACTACTACTACTACTACTAATAGTTATAATAATAATAACGATAATGATGATTATAATGATAATAATAATAGTGATGATTATCATGATAATAATAATGATAATGGTGTTTATAATGAGAATAGTAATGATAATAATCATAATAATAATGATGATGATAATAATGCAATAGAATAATAATAATGAAAATAAAAATAGTATTGATAACAACAATGATAATAATTACAACAACAACTACTACTACTGCTAGCAATAGTGCTATTATTATTATTAAAGCTATTATTATTATTATTATTATTATGATTATTATCTACTACTAATGATTATAATATGAGAAGGACGTCGAAGAAAAATAAGAAAAATGGTAACTATAATACAGGAAATGGTACTATAATGAAAGTATTGTTAGTGACGATGATTTTACATAATATAGTAAGCTAAGAAATATGTAACAATTAAAAAGGAAGAAAAGAAAAGAAAATGAGTTGAAAAGATGAAAGGGAAAACAGCCACAGTAAGAAATGAAAATAAATCGTGACGTTTCGAACGCTTCAGACGAACAATGAACCAAAATGGATCCGTTTCGTTTTATTGTCCGTCTGAAGAGGAATTCGTGACGAGTTCGAAACGTCATGATTTATTTTCATTTATTTTACTGTGGCTGTTTTCCTTTCCATTTTTTCAACTCATTTTCTTTTCTTTTCTTTAAAACGTCAAGATTTATTTTCATTTTTTTATTGTGGCTGTTTTCCTACTATTTTTTTTTTTCAACTCATTTTCTTTTATTTTCTTAAAAAACGTCACGATTTTTGTTTTTTGTTTTACTGTGGCTGTTTTCCTTCTCATCTTTTCAACTCATTTTCTTTTCTTTTCTTTAACACGTCATGATTTATTTTCATTTTTTTTTTTTTACTCTGGCTGTTTTCCTACTCATCTTAGTGTACACGTTACTGTGTTTGTGTCAGAAAAGGTGTTATTTTTTAAAAGGGAATCTGTCACCGACATTTAGTGATCAAATTACGATTCTCATTTTCATCCTTTCTTTACCTCCCACAAGAAAAAACAAAAAAACAAAAAACAAAACAAAAACTAATTAAAAGAAAGCTAAAAGAAATTAGTGTGATTTTTTTCCCCCCCACAACTTTCCCGCGTCGATACTGTTGTCTTAGAGGCCATTAGGCTCAAAGTCCCGGGTTAACTTAAGCCAATAAACGACCTAATGGACCCACTTACCTTCCACTTCTTCTATCTCCTATACTCACTCCTAACGTGTGGTTGCCAGTTAGTCTTTTTGTGGGGGATTTTTTTGTTGTTGTTGTTAATGACAGTGGTTAAGGGAATCTTACAGACTTATTTAAGCGTTCAGGGTTATGTAAATGTATTGGATATCGATATTTCATCTGTCTATCTACCTCTCATCTATCTGAAGCCTTTTATCTATCCAGCGACCTACATCGTTCTGTCTATCTATCTGTCTACATCTATCTAGTTATCTATTAAAGCATCGATCTTCGCATTAATGACTGAGATGAGATTTTGATAATGATAATGAAGAATTAATTCCAGAATTGATATTACTCTTCTTATCACAATCATGAATGTTATGATTTGTCATTACTATCGTCATTGTTTTTGCACGGAAACAAACAAACGAACAAACAAATTTTTTTTCCCGAATCCTGTATTTTCCCTATAATTTGTTTAAATTTTTATTTATTTATCTTTTTTACGCGTAATTATGAAACTAAAGAAACCACAACTTTATTAATTAATTACTTCAATAAACATCATCTGAGTTTGATTAATTTCTTAATAAATGGCTTTTTCTCTAGCTATTCGAGAACGCTATTTTGGAGAATCTAAAAGGGGGCAAAAAACGAAGAAAAAAGAAAATTATGACAATGCCTATTGTAATAAT
>NC_061820.1:8951337-8956337 GCF_019202785.1 Penaeus chinensis
AGAACAAATAATGAGAGAATCAGAAATCAGAAACAAAAGCGCATCGACAAAGCGGTTTCGATCCCTTGTTCAACACAATTCAATCCTCTATGAAAGGACGAATGTGTCTCTCAAGTCTCTTTCAGAAAGCATTAATGATTTCCGCTTTTGAATCCTCACTCCCTCTCTCTCTCTCTCTCTCTCTCTTTTCGTTTCTTTTTTATTTGTAATTCTAGTGTCAAGTCATTTTTGTTTCGTTTTGTGGACCACTCTTCAAAGGCGGGAAAAGAGGACATCAAACGTAAATATTTCTTTCTTCAGTAATCATCTTGTGAACATTAAATGATATTCATGGAAAGGAAAATAAATAAATACATGAATAAACGAGTCTGTGGAAATTATTGCTTTGTAGTTGGTCATTGAAGAGAGAGAAAAAGAAATGTGATAGAAATGGGTGAAAAGAGGAAAAAAAGAAAGCGAAGAGGGAGATGGCAAAGGAAGGAAGGAGATTAGGAGAAAGAGAAGAGGTAGATGAGAGAAAGGGCATAAGAAAAAGAGAAAAGAAAAGGAAGTAAACTAATCGGAAGAAAAACACTGAAAACGAAGAAGAAAGAAGACGAAGAAAAAAAAAAATAATAATAAGAACAAGCCTAAAAGGCAAAAAAAAAAAAAAAAAAAAAGAAGCTACACAAATAAAAACAAAAACAAACGCACAATAAAAAATAAAACAACAATAACAAAAATCAAAACAAAACAAACAAACAAACAACAAAAAAAGATAAACGAAAACGAAAAGTTAAAAGAAAACGAAAAGAGAGAAAAGGAAAATCAAAAATAGACAAAGGAAAGACTCTTTAAGAAAAATTCCTTCACGCACATCGACGGGAAGCGGAGTCAAGATCCAAGATGTTTGTTGTGGTTTGGCAAGCTTTGTTTACGAGCCACAAAGAGGGAGGAGGGGGAGGGAGGGAGGGAGGAGGAGAAGGGGTGAGGGAGGAGGGAGAGAGGGTGAGGGAGGGAGGAGAGGGGAGCGGGGGTGAGGGAGGAGGAGAAGGGGTGAGGGAGGAAGGAGAGGGGGTGAGGGAAGAGGGAGTGAGGGAGGAGGGAGGAAGGAGGAAGTGTGGGGGGGGGGAAAGGAGGGGAGGAGGGGACGAGGGGGAAGAGGAGGGGGTAAGGGGGAGGAAGAAAGTGTGGGGGAGGAGGAAGGAGGGGGTAAGAGGGAAGGAGGGGGTAAGGAGAAAGGAAGGGGTAATGAGAAGGAAGAAAGTGTGGAGGAGGAGGAAGGAGGGGGAGGAAGGAAGTGTGGGGAGAGGAGGGGGTTAGGAGAAGGAAGGAGATAGGGGAGAGAAGGAGGAGGAGAGGTAAGGGAGAGAAAGAAGAGGAAAGGAAGATGAGGATTTTAAGGGTGTCTGTTTTAATGTTTTATTTATTTATTTATTAAATCGTGTATTAATTCACGTATCTCCATCGCATTTCTTAGTTTCTCCTCTTTCGCTCTTTGTCTCTTTTCTCTCCTTTTCCCTTCCTCTTCCTTCTTCTCCTCTTAATCCTCCCCCCCTCTCCCTATATTCCTCTCTTTTCCATTTCCTCTCTTTCCTCTGTTTCTGTTTCCTCTCCTTCATCAACGCTCTTTCTTTCTTCTTTCTCTTTTCCTTCACCTCTTCTTTCTCATCCGTCCGTTCTTCCTTCTTCCGCCCTCACTCTTCCATCGTTCTCCCTTCTCCTCCTCTTCTTCCCCTTATTATCTTCCTTCACTCCTCCATCTCTCCTCTTTCCCTCAGCCTCCTCTCTCCTCCACCTTCGCCTTCTCCTCCCCCCCTTTCCCTCCTTCTTCGTTCTTTCTCCACTCTCTCTATATGTATGTATGTATATATACATATATATATACATATACATACATACATACATATACATATATGTTTATATATGTATGTATATGTGTGTATGTGTATATATATATGTATATGTATATATATATATATATATATATATATATATGTATATATATGTATATCTGTATGTATGTATGTATGTATGTATGTATGCATGTATGTATGTATGTACACACACACACGCACACACACGCACACACACACACACACACACACACACACACACACACACATATATATATATACACACACACATATATATATATATATATATATATATATATATGTATATCTGTATGTATGTATGTATGTATGCATGTATGTATGTATGTACACACACACGCACACACACGCACACACACACACACACACACACACACACACACACATATATATATATACACACACATATATATATATATATATATATATATATATTTATATATATATATATGTGCGTGTGTGTCTATATATATATATATATGTGTGTGTGTGTGTGTGTGTGTGTGTGTGTGTGTGTGTGTGTGTGTGTATGTGTGTGTGTATCTCTCTCTGTATATATATATATATATATATATATATATATATATAAATATATATATATATGTATATATATATTTAAAAAATGAAAAAGAAATATATATACATATACATATATATATATGTGCGTGTGTGTGTATGTGTGTGTGTGAGTGTGTGTATGTACACACACACACACATACACAAACACATCCTCTCTCCTTCAGCTCCTCGCCTACTGTCATTCTTCCCTCCTTCTCCCTCCCGCTCTCCTCCCTCCCTCGCCCTCCCCCAACCCTGTCCGTCTCTCCCCCTTCTTGAGAACATATGGACAAACAACTAAGATGCTGTGAAGGAAATAAATCTTACAGTAAACAGCACCTGCAGGCTTGTTATGGTATATAATGTGGCAATATATATTCATGGTCTTCAGCTCCCCCTCCTTCCCCCCCCTCTTTCAGTCTCTCAACCCCTTTCCCTCCCCTCCTTATCCCCCCTTTCCCCTCCTTTCTCTCCCCTCCCGTCCATTTCTCTTTCCCTCCCTTCTTTTCTCCTCTATGTCACTTTCCTTCCCCCATCTTTCTCCTCGGTTCTCTCCCCTCCACCTCTCATCCTTCATTTTCTATTTTCTTCTATCCATCTTCCCTCATCTTTCTTTCTCTTTCCTTCCTAATATCCATCTTCTCTAACTTTCTCTCTTTTCTCTTTCTTCCATCATCTTTCTATACCCTTCTCCCTCTACCCTCTCTTATCTTTTCTCTCTTTCTCTCTCTCCCTTCCATCTTCCCTCATGTCTTCTCCCTCTACCTTCCCTCTTCTCTTCCTCTCCTTCTCTCTTCTTCTCTCCCTCCCTCCTCACCTCACCCCCCTCTCTTACACCCCCCCTCCACCCCTTACCCCCCTTTCTGTGATGAGCAAGCCTAAGCAAATGTTTGATATATGTGATAAGAGTTTAATAGCAGTGTAATATTGAAATATATATGTACGGTCCTTTATGTTATGGAGGCCTAACGTGAATGGCAAAAGGCTTTGTGTAGAATTCTAATTGCTTTTGAAACTTTGTGTATTCATATTATCACATTCATAATTTGGCTTTTATTAGTGATAGTGTCACTTTTATTATCAATGTTTTTTTTTTTTTTTTTTTTTTTTTTTTTTTTTTTTTTTTAATCATTATCATTACAGTTACTCAGATAATAATTATTTCTAATCTCAACTGAGTTATCATTATCATTATCATTGCTGTTATTGTTATCATTGTAATTATCATCATCGTGATCATAACTATTGATGATATTATTACCATCATTAGTATTAATAGCAAAGCCATCATTATCGTTCACGCATCTCTATTTCAGTCGCTATTGTACTCGCTCTCTCTCTCTCTCTCTAACTCTGTGTCTATCTCTCTATCTCTCTCTCTTTCTCCTTCCTTCCACCGAAGACCTCCTTTCTCTCCCCCTCTCTGTCTATCTCTCTCTTTCTTCTTCTCCCCCCTCTCTCCCTCCAACACCTCCTTCTCTCTCGTTCTCTTTCCCTTTCTTACAATTCTTCCCTCTCTTTCTCCTTCCTCCCTCATACTTTCCATCCATTCTCTTTTCTCTCTCTCTCTCCCCCCCCTCTCTCTCTTTCTCTCTGTCTATCTAGCTACCTCTATCTCTCTCTCTTTCCCTCCACCTATAACCTCCACTCTCTTTCTCTCCCTTTCTTACATTCCCTCCCTCTCTCTCTCCCTCCTCCCTCTCCACACCGTCCTCTCTTCTCTCTTTCTCTCTCTGTAACTCTCTGTCTATTTATCTATCTGCCTCTCTCTCTTTCCCTCCACCTAAAACCCGCATTTTCTCTCTCTTTCTCTTTTTCTTCTTCTCCCCCCTCTTTCCCTCCACCTCCTTCCTATCTCTTTTTATCTCCCTTGCTTACAAATTTTCCCTCTCTCCCTCCTCCCCCTCCCTTTTGCTTCCCTCCTTCCTCCCTCTTTCTACCTCTCCCCTTCTCTCTTTCTCTTTCCTTCCACCTAAAACATCCTTTTTCTCTCTCTCTCTCTTTCTTCTTCTTCCCCCGCTCTCCATCCCTCCCCCTTCTCTTTCTCTCTCCCTCCCCCCTCTCTCTCTATTCCTCACTCACTCTTTCTAGCTCTCTGTCTACCTCTATATCTCTGTCTATCGTTATCGCTATCTCTCTCTCTCTCCTCCCTCTTTCCACCTCTCCCCCTTCTCTCTTTTTTCTTCTTCGCTCTCTTTCCCTCCACCTCCTTTCTCTCTCTCTCTCTCTCTCTCTCTCCTCCCTCTTTCCATCTCTCCCCCTTCTCTCTTTCTTCTTCTACCTCCTCTCTCCCTCCACCTCCTCTCTCTCTCTCTCCATCCCTCCCCCTTCTCTTTATCTCTCCCTTCCCCCTCTCTCTCTATTCCTCACTCACTCTTTCTATCTCTCTCTCTATCTGTCTACCCCTATCTCTCTATCTATCGTTATCGCTATCTCTCTCTCTTTTTCCTCCCTCTTTCCACCTCTCCCCCTTCTCTCTTTTTTCTTCTTCCCTCTCTCTCCCTCCACCTCCTTTCTCTCTCTCTCGCTCTCCTCCCTCTTTCCACCTCTCCCCCTTCTCTCTTTCTT
>NC_061820.1:8961337-8973837 GCF_019202785.1 Penaeus chinensis
CATCCCTTCACCTTCTCTCCCCCTTTCTCTTCCTCACATTCCCTCCACCCCTCCATTCTTCCCTCCCTTTTCCCCTCCATCCCTCCACCCCACCACTCTTCCTCTCCTTTCTCCCCTCCATCCCTCCACCCTCCCACCCCCCTCCCTCCCCTCTCCCTCCACCTCACACCCTCCCATCTCCCTCCCCTCCTCCCCCCCCTACCCCCTCCCGTCCACTCTTCCTCTCCTTCCTCCCCGTCTCCCCCTCCTTACCACCCCTCCCCCCCCCACTCCCCCTCCTCGTTATCCGAACAGGCCAGCAGGAAGCGAGCAAGTTGGGCGTGAACAACCATACGCGTAATTGATGACTGAATTACGTGACGCAACACCTGGCGCTGGCCCTCGGCTCCGTCCGTCCGGCTGGGGGAGGGGAGGGGGAGGGGAGGTGGGGTAGAGATGGGAGGGGGAGGGGGAGGGGTAGAGATGCGAGGATGGGAAGGGGGGGTACAGTGGGGGGGTAGGAGATGGGAGGGGAGGGGGGGAGGAGATTGGAGGGGAGAGGTAGGAGATGGGAGGATGGAGAAGGGGGGGACGAGTGGGCGGGGGGTAGAAGAGGGGAGGAGGAAGAGGGAAGGGGAGGATGGAGGAGGGGAGATGGGAAGGGGAGATTAGAGAGGAGGGGAAGGGGAGACGGAGGGGAGATGGGGAAGGGGTAGTGAAGATGGGGAAAGGTGTGGTTGGGAGAGGGAGTAGGAGGGGTTGGGGAAAGTAGGAAATGAGGGGGTGGGAGAAGGGGAGAGGGGGAAAGGGTAGGAGAAAGATTGGGAAGAGGAGGGCGGGATGAAAAGTGGAGGGAAAGGGGTTGGGGGTAGATGAAAGAGAGGAAAGGAAAGGAAAAGGAGATGAAAGAGGAGGAAGGAAGAGAGAAGAGAGAGAGAGAGAGAGATAGAGAGAGAGAGAGAGAGAGAGAGAAAGAGAGAGAGAGGGGGAGAGGAGAAGGGGGCAGAGGAGGGGGAGTGTGAGTTTGGGGAGAAGGGGGGAGTAGATGGGGCAGCGTTGGAGAGGGTGTTCAAGGAATAGGCTGAGGAAGGGCAAGGGTGAAGAAGGAGAATGCAAGGGAGGTCGGAGAGGTGGCCGCACAAAGGCACGTGACACACACACACAACCACACACACACACAAACACACACCAACAAATCACACACATCACAAACAAATACACACACACACAACAAATACACACACACAAACAAATACACACACACAAACAAATACACACACAAACAAATACACACACTACAATACAAATACACACACAAACAAATACACACACACAAACAAATACACACACACACAAACAAATACACACACACACACACACACACACATAACACACACACACACAACACTTACAGACAGATAGATAACCGACAATTTAGATACAAACAGAAAGACTGATAGATATAAAACAACAGATCAGCAGAAGAGAAAAGCAATTAGCCGGCGCCTCGTGCAGGTCGGGGCGAAGGACGCGGAACAAGCAGTCGCCGGACTTCAAACGACTCGCAAACAAGCAGGTTATTACGCCCCTCCTTTGCCCTCTCTGCTGTTCTTGTCTTTCGTTCTCTCGGTTCCGGACTTATTCTCTGTCTGTCTGTCTGTCTGTCTGTCTGTCTGTCTGTCTGTCTGTCTGCTCTCCTCTCCTCCTCTCTCCTCTCTCTCTCCTCTCCTCCTCTCTCTTGTGCTGTGTTGTCTTCTCTCTTCCTTCATCTTTTTTTTACTGTTTTACTTTTTACTCTCTGTTTCTTTTTTTACTTACCTTTTTTCCACATCTTTTCCTCTTCTTCTACCATATTGTTTGCCTTTTTCTACTGTTCTTATTCATCTTTTTTCCTCTGTAACTCCTCCCCTCCCTTCCCACCTCTACTCCCTTTCCCTTGGTCCTCTCCTCTTCCTTATCTCTGCTTCACTCTGCCTACTCCTCCCTTCCTTCCCTCTATCCCTCTCCTCTCTTATCTAATTTGCCCTCTTGCCCTTTCTCTTCTCACTCTCTTCTCATCCTTCCTTTCTCCCTTCCCCTTTACCCTTCTACCTTCCTCCTCCATCTCCCTTTCCTACCCCCTTTCATCCCCTCTTTCCTTCTCACGCCCCTTCCATCCCCTTCCTCTCTATCCTCCTTTCCTCCACTTTCCTCCTTTCCCTTCTCATCCACTTTCCTCCTCGCTCTCCTCCCCACCTCTTCCCATCTCTCCCTCTCTTTCTTGTCTCCCTCTCTCCCTCCTCCTTACCATCTTCCCCCCTGTCTCCCTCCCTCTCTCCCTCTTGCATCTATCCCTCCTTCTCTGCTCCCTCTTACCATCTCCCCCTCTCCTTCCCCTCCCTCTTTCCACTCCCCCTCTCTCCTCCTCTTACCTTCTCCTCTCTTTCTCCCCCCTTTCCATCTCTCCCTCTCTCCCTCCTCCCTCTTCCCATCTCCCCTCTCTCCCCTCCCTCTTCCATCTCTCCCTCTCTTCCTCCCTGTTGCCATCTCTCCCCCTCCTCTCTTCCTCCCTCTTACCATCTCTCCCTCTCTCCCTCCTCTTACCATCCCCCTCCCCCTCTTCCTCCCTCTTACCCCCCCCCCCTTTTCCTCTCTCCCCTACACTCTTCACTGATTTATGTTCTGTGTCGAATTGGCTGATCCATCCCTGGAGGTGTCGCTAAAACCGATCCTTCATAGTTTGTCCCTCTCCTCCCCCTCTTCCTCCATCTCCTCCTTCTCCTCGTCCTACTCCATCTTTCCCTCTTCCTCCTCCTACTCTACCTCCCTTTCCCCTTCCTTCTCTGTCCTCCTCCTCATCATCATCACCTCCCTCCTCTTCCCTCCCCTATCCTCTTCTTCCTCTTCATCATCTCCTCCTTCTTCTTCTTCCCTTCCCTATCCTCCTCCTCCTCATCATCTCTCTCTTCTTCCTCCTTCTCCTCGTCACCACTTTCCCCCTCCTCATCCCTCCCTCTGCTCCCTTCTCCTCCTCTTCCTTACCTCCTCCTCCCTCCTCTTCCCTCTGCTCCCTCCTCCTCTTCTTCCTTACCTCCTCCTCTCTCCTCTTCCCTCTGCTCCCTCCTCCTCTTCTTCCTTACCTCCTCCTACCTCCTCCTCTTCCCTCTGCTCCCTCCTCCTCTTCTTCCTTACCTCCTCCTACCTCCTCCTCTTCCCTCTGCTCCCTCCTCCTCTTCTTCCTCACCTCCTCCTCCCTCTTCCTCTTCTTCCTCACCTCCTCCTCCCTCCTCTTCCCTCTGCTCCCTCCTCCTCTTCTTCCTTACCTCCTCCTCCCTCCTCTTCCCTCTGCTCCCTCCTCCTCTTCTTCCTTACCTCCTCCTCTCTCCTATTCCCTCTGCTCCCTCCTCCTCTTCTTCCTTACCTCCTCCTCCCTCCTCTTCCCTCTGCTCCCTCCTCCTCTTCTTCCTTACCTCCTCCTCTCTCCTCTTCCCTCTGCTCCCTCCTCCTCTTCTTCCTTACCTCCTCCTCCCTCCTCTTCCCTCTGCTCCCTCCTCCTCTTCTTCCTTACCTCCTCCTCTCTCCTCTTCCCTCTGCTCCCTCCTCCTCTTCTTCCTTACCTCCTCCTCTCTCCTCTTCCCTCTGCTCCCTCCTCCTCTTCTTCCTTACCTCCTCCTCCCTCCTCTTCCCTCTGCTCCCTCCTCCTCTTCTTCCTTACCTCCTCCTCCCTCCTCTTCCCTCTGCTCCCTCCTCCTCTTCTTCCTTACCTCCTCCTCCCTCCTCTTCCCTCTGCTCCCTCCTCCTCTTCTTCCTTACCTCCTCCTCCCTCCTCTTCCCTCTGCTCCCTCCTCCTCTTCTTCCTTACCTCCTCCTCCTCCTCTTCCCTCTGCTCCCTCCTCCTCTCTCCTCTTCCCTCTGCTCGCTCCTCCTCTTCTTCCTTACCTCCTCCTCTCTCCTCCTCTTCTTCCTTACCTCCTCCTCTTCTTCCTTACCTCCTTCTCTTCTTCCTTACCTCCTCCTCTTCTTCCTTTCCTCCTCCTCTTCTTCATTACCTCTTCCTCCCTCCTCCTCTTCTTCCTTACCTCCTCCTCCCTCCTCCTCTTCTGCCTTACCTCCTCCTCCCTCCTCTTCCCTCTCCTCCCTCCTCTTCTTCTTCCTTACCTCCTCCTCCCTCCTCCTCTTCTGCCTTACCTCCTCCTCCCTCCTCTTCCCTCTCCTCCCTCCTCTTCTTCTTCCTTACCTCCTCCTCCCTCCTCCTCTTCTGCCTTACCTCCTCCTCCCTCCTCTTCCCTCTCCTCCCTCCTCTTCTTCTTCCTTACCTCCTCCTCCCTCCTCCTCTTCTGCCTTACCTCCTCCTCCCTCCTCTTCCCTCTCCTCCCTCCTCTTCTTCTTCCTTACCTCCTCCTCCCTCCTCCTCTTCTGCCTTACCTCCTCCTCCCTCCTCTTCCCTCTCCTCCCTCCTCTTCTTCTTCCTTACCTCCTCCTCCCTCCTCCTCTTCTGCCTTACCTCCTCCTCCCTCCTCTTCCCTCTCCTCCCTCCTCTTCTTCTTCCTTACCTCCTCCTCCCTCCTCCTCTTCTGCCTTACCTCCTCCTCCCTCCTCTTCCCTCTCCTCCCTCCTCCTCTTCTTCCTTACCTCCTCCTCCCTCCTCCCTCTTCCGATTTCTATCTCTCTTGACTCACCTTCCCAGTTCCTTTTCTTTTCTTTTCTTTTTCTCTTCTCCCTTTCCTTTGATTTTTCTTTCTCTTCCTCTGATATTTCCTCCCATTAATTTCCTCCTTTCACTTTCTCTACTTTCCCGTCTTTCTCTCTCCTTTTTTTTCTCTCTTTATCTTCCTCTTTCTCTTTCCATCGCCATCTTCATTATCTCCCCCCCCCCCCTACTCTCTCTCTCATGTTTTCCCTTCTCCCTTTTTCCCTCTCCTTTTATTCCTCCCTTTCCTTTCTTTCTCTCCCTGCTCCTTCCTCGTTCACCTCTCTATCTTTCCCTCTATTTTCCTCCCTCTTCCTCCTTCCTCTCTCCTCACATTTCCTAGTGCTTCGTCCAACTCCCATTATCTTTCGCCCTCTCCTCTTTCCTCCCTTTTTCCTCTATCTTCATCCCTCCTCCCTCTTTCCTCTCCCTTTTCTTGTCTTTGTCTTCTCTTTCTCCTCAGCCTCCCATATTTTCGTCTTTTCTTTTCCCTTCTTTCTTTTTTTTCTCTATCATCTTTCCTTCTCTTTGTCTCATTTCTCTCTCCCTTCCTCCTGTTCTTCTCTTTCTCTTCTTCCCGCTTCTACTCCTTTTATTTTCCCCATTCTTCCTCGTCCGCTTTTTCTTATTTTCTTTGTTCTTGCTCTCTTCTCTTCCCCATTCTCTTCCTTTCCCCCTTAGACCCTCCCCCCCCCCCCCCTCTCTCTCTCTCTCTCTCTCTCTCTCTCTCTCTCTCTCTCTCTCTCTCTCTCTCTCTCTCTCTTCTCTCTCGCTCTCTCTCTCTCTCTCTCTCTCTCTCTCTCTCTCGCTCTCTGATAAAGTAAGAGATAGAAAGAGACTGAAAGAGACAAATATGAAGACAAACAGACAACGACATATGCATAAAAAAGCAGATAGGAAAATATGAAAAGGGTGAATGAAGGCGAAACAGGGTGAAAAAGAAGGCGAAACAGGGTGAAAAACAAGGCGAAACAAGGCGAAACAAGGTGAAACAGGGTGAAAAACAAGGTGAAACAAGGCGAAACAAGGTGAAACAAGGTGCAGCAAAGTGAAAAGAGAATGGAGAGAATACTATCATAACACCAAGAGTGAAGGAGGGGGGCGGGGGGGGGGGTGAGGGAGGTCGAAAGTAGGTAAAGATAAGGATGAGGGGATAAAGGGATGATGAAGGGGTGGGGGTGCGTAAGGGTCAAAGGGGAAGGGAGAGGGGGAGGGAAGGGGAAGGGAAGGGAGGGTGAAAGAAAAAGGGAGTGGAGGGAAGGGAAGGGAAGGGAGGGGGTGCAAGGGCGAAAGGGAGGGAAGGGAAGGGGAGGGAAGGGAAGGAAGGGGAAGGGAAGGGAGGGGGTACGAAAGGGAGGGAAGCGAAGGGAGGGTGAAAGGAAAAGGGAGGGAAGCGAAGGAAGGGAAGGGAGGAAATGAAAGGGAAAAGTAGAGAGCAGTTTATAAGAGAGGAAGGGAAAGGGAGATAAAGGGAGATAAAGGGAGATAAAGGGAGGGAAAGGGAGGGAAAGGGAGGGAAAGGGAGGGTAGTGTTGGACAGGGCATCGCTCACGGGGAAAATCTCCATAAAGACCCCATTATACGCTATATAGAATGACCATAAAGTTAGCATAGAATGACGATACATTTAGCATAAAATGGCAATAAGAAAACGAACGTCACATGGCTTGAATTGTAAGCCTGAACTGATTTTTATATCTATTTATCTATTTATCTATTTTTTAAATTTTATTGGGTGGTTCCTTAAAGTCACTTGTTCACTATGATAAGAAGGGAATGATGATTATACGTTTATGATGACGATGATGATGATGACGTTGACGATGGTAAGAACAGTAACAAGAACAATACAATAACAATAACAATAACAAAAAACAACTCAAAATAGTAATAATGATGATAATAATAGCATTAGTTACAGTAATAGTGATGATAATAATGACGTTGACGATGGTAACAACAGTAACAACAACAATAACAATAATAACAACAAAAAAAAAAACTCAAAAATAGTAATAATCATGATAATAATATTATTAGTTACAGTGATAGTAACTGATGATGATGATGATGGTAACAACAACTACAACAACAACAACAACAACAACAATAACAACAACAAAAAAAACTCAAAATAGTAATAATGATGATAATAATAGTATTAGTTACAGTAATAGTGCTATTAACAACTAATGATAATGATAATGATAATGATATCACTGCTAATGATGATAAGAGCAACAACAAGAATAATGATATCAATGATAATAGTGATAATAATGATAATACTAATATCAATGCTAATAATATGAATGCTAATAATATTAAAATGTATGATAATGATAATATTAACGACAATGACAGAAACGTAAATAGAAAGAGAAAGAGGAAAAGAGAGAAAGAGAGTGACAGTGAGAGAAAGAGAAGCAGAAAGAGAAAGAGAAAGAAAGTGAAAAAACGAGAAAGAGAAATAGAGAGAAAGAAAAGACAATGAGAAAAATATAGAAGCAGAATAGAAATAGAAATAGAGAGAAGGAAAAAGATAAAGAAGGAGAAAAAGAGAGAGAAATAGAGGGAAGGAAAAGAGGGGAAAATGGAACTAGATAAACGGCATAAAATTTAGTCCTAAAAGGAGATTTTCAGTGCCCTGAGGGTGGGTGCTTCTTCTAGGCCTAAATCATTCTCAGAATAACTTCGAAACAATTTGAAACAACTTGAAAGTAAGGGATAGTTTTCGTCTTAGATGATTATGGTAAAAAAAGATCTGGTATTATCTGATTTTTTTTTTTAAAGGAAAATGAAAATAAAAAGTTGAATTTGAATTAACTTATGAGAGGCTTAATGATCGCATTAAACACACACATTATGTTTTTTTTCTATCATATATACAAACCAAACACACATATAAACGAACAGGCATATAAACACACATATACGTACATACACATACACACACACACACACACACACACACACACACACTCACTCGCTCACTCACACACACACACACACCCACCCACCCACTCACACACACACACACACACACACCAACAAAAATAAACACTGTACACAAACATCCACAAGAGTTACGTACACATCCACACACACACAAATCTCACTGTCACTTTAAATTGCCCTTTGTAACGAAAGAAAGCAACGGGACAGCATATGACCTAAACTCAACCCCTATTGGTTAGTGCCACTCTGCACAAGGACGCATCTACCATTACACAAAATCGTTTCTAATCTCTCGAATCCCGAAATATTGATCAAACATATGATCCGATTATACTAATGACCATATTTAATGACCACTCATACCCTGCCCACGTCTATTAGAAACCTCATTACCCCAGATTTCTCGATTTCTTTGGGCAAGCTTTATGAGTGAATGAGTGGTGCTTGACTTGGTGTTTCTGGTTTGTGTTTGTTTGTTTGTCTGTGTGTGTGTGTGTGTGTGTGTGTGTGAGAGAGAGAGAGAGAGAGAGAGAGAGAGAGAGAGAGAGAGAGAGAGAGAGAGAGAGAGAGAGAGAGAGAGAGAGAGAAAGAGAGAGAGAGAAAGAGAGAGAGAGGGAGGGAGGTAAGGAGGGAGGAAGAGAGAGAGAGAGAGAGAGAGAGAGAGAGAGAGAGAGAACGAGAGAGAGAGAGAGAGAGAGAGAGAGAGAGAGAGAGAGAGAGAGAGAGAGAGAGAGAGAGAGAAGAGAGAGAGAGGAGGGAGGAGAGAGAGAGAGAGAGAGAGAGAGAGAGAGAGAGAGAGAGAGAGAGAGAGAGAGAGAGAAGCATACGTTTGTATACATTAGTGTTCTGTGATGAGAGACCTTAACTAATGTATCTGCTGACCACTGCATTCTTATACACGTTTTCTGGCAGATAAATCTATATGTGATGTTGGTTACGGTATAATATTGATACTTTGGAGATAATGGATATTTCTGGACTTAATACCATCTAATGATGATTACTAAGTTAGTAGCATAATGTATGACTGAGCATCACTGAATATTTGCGGATAATGTGTATATGTTTGTGTGTGTGTGTGTGTGTGTGTGTGTGTGTGTGTGTGTGTGTGTGTGTGTGTGATTACGTATGTGTGTGTGTGTGCGTGGATGTGGATGTGCGTGTGTGTCTGTGTCTGGGTGCGTATTTCATGAATCTGACATGTTTTAAATCCAAAAACTAAATAAACATAAACTCGAAATACAACAAGAAAAAACAAACAAACAAACAAACACACACACTCAAAAAGAAAAGAAAAAAACAAAAATTGGGCCGCCGCCACACGAAGAATGCCAGGTAACAGACCCTGTACAAGGCTGGAGTCAACACAGTCTTGGAATATAGAAGTCTACCCGATGGTCTAAATTCCGGATCGAGTTTGTCCATTTTGGCTTGTTTGTTTGTTTGTTTCTCTGCGTTCCTTTGTCTCTTTCTGTCTGGTTTTTTTCTGAATGTTTGGCTGTTTCTTCTATACGTCCCATCGATGTTTATTTTCCCTCGTTACTTCTAATTTACTCCCCAATTTTCTTTTCAAACTCCCTCTCTGCTCTTTATCGGTTTGTCTGAATGCATGTCTGTCTGTCTGCCTGTGTGTCTTTCACCTCTTTTTCTCTTTTTTCCTCATTTCCTCTTCTCTTTCTCTATTTCTTTCCACTTTCCCTCCCTTCCCTCCCTCCTTCTCTCCATCTCTTCCTTTCTCTATTCCCCACTTACTTTTTTCTTTTCTCCAATTCTCCCTTTCTTTCTCTCTGTTCCTTTCTCTATTTCACCCTGTTTCTCTCTTCATTTCTCCCATTTCTCTCTCCCTTTCTCCTTCCCCTCTCTCCAGCTCTCTATCTCTCCCCCTTTCTCTCTCTCTGTCTCTGCTTCCCGTCTCTCCAGCTCTCTATCTCCCCCCTCCCTCTCTCCTTCGCCTTTCTACAGCTCTCTAACTCTCCTCTTCCCCTCTCTCCAGCTCTCTATCCCTCCCCCTTTCTCTCTCTCTTTCTCTTTCCCCTCTCTCCAGCTCTCTATCTCTCCCCATTTCTCTCGCTCTCGCCTTCACCTCTCTCTCTGTTTCCCGTCTCTCCTGCTCTCTACCCCCCCCCCTATCTCTCTCTCCTTCCCCTTTCTCCAGTCCTCTAACTTTCCCCTTCTCTCTCTCTCTCTCTCTTTCTCCTTCTCCTCTCTCCAGTTCTCTATCTCCCCCCCTCACTCCCGCTCTCTAACTTTCCCCTTCTCTCTCTCTCTTTCTCCTTCTCCGCTCTCCATCTCTCTCTCTCTCTCTCTCTCTTTCTCCTCCTCTCTCCAGCTGTCTACCCCCCCCCCCCTCAATCTCCCACTCCGCCAACTACAACGAACTTGCATCCCCACACCTCGCATCTTTGACTCGCCGGCAACTGATGCCAGTGTGGATTTGACAGCATAAAGTTTGAAATAAAAAAGACAGTATCCAGCTGTTGCCCTTATACTGACCACTGTATACATAAACTTGTGTGTGTGTCTGTGCTAGTGACATTAACGAGGTAGCGAACATGTAGCTTCGAGATAATAGCAACTAATATTTAAGCGTAATGTTTTCTGTAATAGGCGTTTAGATTATGGTGTGTGTGTGTGTGTGTGTGTGTGTGTGTGTGTGTGTGTGTGTGTGTGTGTAAGTGTGTGTGTGTATGTCTGTATGTTTTCATATCGTTGGTAAATAGAAAAAAACATTAGAAATAACAACTATTTGTAATACGGATTCATCAGATGATACAACCATTTGAATGTTTGAATGCAGGTTTTTGAAACATTGGTATGAATAGGAAATATTGACATTGTACATCCATCACACAATACGTAATTCTGATGGAAGTGAACAATAAATCTATGTTCATTTTCATTCATACGTTTTTAGCCTTTGTCTCAATGTCCTTTATTCACTCATATACTAATTGGTATATCAGTCTTAAAATGATTCTCTTGTATACATAAAAAAACATCACCGGAAAAACCTTATTTAAAAAACACAAACAGTTCATAACTCCCTGACACGAAACTGACCTACAAGTCATCAGTAACTTAATATAAAAACAACGAAAAACGTAGTCGTTATTTTTATCTGGAATATATAATATTATGGCAAATTTATTATCTCTTTAATCTTATATTAAGATAATTCTTCATCATACAACATACATATGAAAAAAACTTAAATGAAAAAAGGGACTTAAGAACAAATTCGGAGAGAGATGGGAAGAAGAATATATGTGTATATACATACACATAAAAATATAGACAGATACTGTACATACGTACATGCATATCAATATGTATGTATGTATGTATGTATGTATGTATGTACATATACATACATATGTATATATACACCTCAGGAAGAAATCGGACCTAGCCCGTTTTAATCCAGTGTTTTATGGTTATTTTGCATTTCCTACCCCGCGGTTTGAGCCTGCTCGGTGCCGCCAGAAAGGCGATTTTATGCCTTGACTAGTTCATCCCCAATCTACCAACATTTAGTGTTAATGAGTATATATTGAACAGATGCGCGTCGCAAACAAATGGCAAAGGAGGAAAAGGCTCGCATTTTAGTCCTGGAAAAAAGGGCCTGTTACGCCAATATGCACGCATAAAGGCAGGCCAAAGCCAACAATAATGATGCTAATCGCTGCCGCGCGCAATTCACCACTCGCTTTTCCTCCAAAATATCTGGGACGCCCATAGAAGACTTTCCAAAGATACTGATAAACTTGCTTGGAACTATATAAAAACCCTGACAGCTTCTGAGCTAGAAGAAATTCCTCCACACCTTTTAAAAATGGCATCCATCACCGTCTGCAGAGCGCATGAAGAATTATCCTGTGGATTTTGCTTAGAAATACATCCACTGGACAGCTGGAGACTGAAGGAAGGTAACGTGGTCAGATGAATCCATATGCATTCGTTTTTGCCATAGTAAGGCGGCCTTCATCAATCAGCAGACTCAACCCCAGCCTACACAGTTCGCACTGTGAAGCACACCAAATCCGTCTTGACATGGGGATGCTTCAGTAGCTTAAGAGGCCATGGAGGTCTTTATTTACTCCCCAATAACGAAACAACGAATTCTGACGGCTACACTCAGGTTCTTGAAAACCATCTCCTGGCCTCATATGAGAGTCACGAGGGTGCCCCGAGTCACAAAGCCAACAGTTACCAAATGGCTCCCTGACCGCAATTTTGATAAGGTGTCGCTCTGGCCTGGCAATAGTCCTGACGTTAACCCAACTGAAAATGTATGGAAGCTAGTAGAAAAAGCTCCATTCCTGCAGCACACCGTCTATCCCGCGCATGGCACAAGAAATCACCAAAATTTTGGGACAATGAGATGTCACTGCAGTGCTTTCAGAAACTAGTTAAGTAACATCCCTGAACAACTCAAACTCGTTCTGAAAGCAAGTCCGATCTCTTTTTGCAGTGACTGTATATATATATATATTTATTATATTTGTGGGTGCATATATACATATATATACACATTTATATAGTAAATATATATATATAGAAAGAGAGAGAGAGAGAGAGAGAGAGAGAGAGAGAGAGAGAGAGAGAGAGAGAGAGAGAGAGAGAGAGAGAGAGAGAGAGAGAGATGGGGACAACCGGCATGGCCGACTGTTATACTCTAACAAAAACTACCAACTAAAGTTATAAGAAATCAGAATGCATCCCTATATCTTTCTTGCTTGTTCTGTGAATGTCTACAAGATGATAAAAGCCAGAGAACTGGAGCAGAAACTGGTATTTCCAGTGTTTCTTGCATGGTAGATCCGATAACAACGCTTTGTTTACACTGGGCCTACCCCCCCCCCCCCCCGCCCACCCACCAACGCATCACCTAACC
>NC_061820.1:8978837-8981337 GCF_019202785.1 Penaeus chinensis
TTTCCCGCGCGTTCTGCTCCTTATGCGCATTTTACTCATTTTGCGCTGTTCTTGCTTTTTTTTTTCTTTCATGTATTCCCTACTTTTCTTTTTCTCACTCTTTGTCTGTTTGTTTGTCGCCCTCTCCCTCTCGTTTGGTCACTCGCTCGCTCTTCCGCTCTGTCCTTCGCTTTCTCTCTCTCCCTCTAGCTTGCTGTATCACAATTCATTATACAAGTTTTATTCACTTCATTCGATTTCCATGAAATATTCAGCCTCCTCGCGATCTGTCCGTCATACTCGCTTTACTCAATTCGCTCGATTTGCGCGAAATGGACCTCGCGAATCTGCTCACTATGCTCGTTTTACTCACTTGGCGCGATTTCCACAAAATGCTCTCTCAGTGTCCCCTCGAGCGCGTATTTTGCCGCGTTTCCTTATCGCTCGCCGCTTCGGGACGTATATATCGAATCGCTGATGAAATTCCTCCCGCCTTCGGTACTTTAACTGGAGAAAATGTTGATAGATAGAAAAAATATAGATAAAGAAAACGGAACGAGCGGGCGAGACCTAAAAAAAAAAAAAAAAAAAAAAAAAAAAAAAAGACTAAAAGAAAATCTAAATAAAAAACGAAAGGTTACGAGAATTTGATCGCAGTCTTCTCCTCTCGCGAGTAGTAATTCTTCCCCGGTATAAATTTCTCCCTCCGAGGCAGAAGACTTTTCCTCGCGAACGGTAATTTCTGAGGCGGACGGTCGTAAGTTTCGTTCCTAACACGCGATAACCTGAGAAATATTAGAAAATGAAGCCTGCCTCCCTCCCCATGACCGCAAATGCTTCTAAAGCTTCAATCGCGGGCGTATATATATATATGCCAATGCCTTCTCCCTTTCCCTCCCTTGCCCCTTCTCTCTGCCTCTTTCACTCCCTCCCTCCTTCCTCCGCTCCCTCCTCGGTCCTTTTTTCCCACTCCTCCTCTCTCCCTTTTCCTTTCTTCTCTCTTTTTTTCGCTTGCTCTTCTCCCTTCCCCGCTTCCCTCCCTCCCTCGCTGCCTCTTCCCCTTCCTCCTTTCTCCTCCGTTTCTCCTCTTCTTTTCCATTTCTCTTTGCCTCTTTCACTCCCTCCTTTGACTCCGTCGTCCTCCCCCCCTCCTCTCTTTTCCCCTCTCCTTCCTCCTCTCTTTCTTCCCTCGAATGCTGATTCCTCCCTCTCCCCTTCCTTTACTCTCTCCCTCTCCTCTCCCCTTCCATCTCCTCCCCCCCACTTCCTCTCTCTTCCCCTTCCCTTTTATCTCCTCTCTTCAACTCCCTCTCTCTTGCCCTCCTCCCTCACACCCCCACACACCCTCTTCCCCCTCCTCCTCCGTCCTCCTTCTCTCTTCCTTTTTCTTCTCCTTTCCCCCTCCCCTCTTCTCACTTCTTTTTCCCTCCTTCCTTACCCCTTTTCTCTTCCATTTTCTCCTTCTTTCCCCCTCCCCACCACCCCCCTTCTCTCTAACTTTCCCCCTCTCCTCTTCCCCTTTCCTTCCCCCCCTTCCTCTTTTCCTCTTTCTCTTCCTTCCCCCCTCCTCTCCCCCCCTCCCCACCATACCTCCCCCCACCCCCTCCTCCGCTAAACCGAAGTATAAATCACAAGAAGAAATTTTCCATCGCTTTCTTTTTTTTTCTCTTTCTCTTATTTTTCCTTTAATACATCTTCTTTTATTTTCTTTTTCTTTTTTTCTTCTTCTATAAGACGTCGACAGCGTTAAGCCATGATATATAGAAAACAGGCGTTGAGACCGGCTTGCGGCGAAGGGAGAGAGAGATCAGATGAATCCGTCTTCCGGGTCGTCTCTCTCTCTTTCTCTTTCTCTCTCTCTTTCTCTTTCTCTCTCTTTCTTTTTCTCTCTCTGTCTGTCTCTTTCTCTTTTTCTCTCTCTCTTTCTCTTTATCTCTTTTCCTGTCTCTTTCTTTTTCTCTCTCTCTTTCTCTTTCTCTATGTTTCTGTCTCTTTCTCTTTCTCTCTCTTTCTCTATTTTTTTTTCTCTCTCTTTCTCTTTCTTTCTCTTTCTCGCTTTCTCTCTCTCTATCTCTCTCTCTCTCTTTCTCTCTCTCTCTCTCTCTCTCTCTCTCTCTCTCTCTCTCTCTCTCTCTCTCTCTCTCTCTCTCTCTCTCTCTCTTTCTCTCTCTCTTTCTTTCTCTCTCTTCCGCTCTCTTTCTCTGTTTTTCTACTTTTCTCTGTCTGGATCTTTCTTTCTATCTGTCTGTCTCTCTGTCTCTCTTTTCCTATATCTTTCGTTCTCTTTCTGTTTCTCTACATTTCTTTGTCTGTTAGGGTCTTTCTTTCTGTCTCTCTCTCCCCTTCTATCTTCCATTCTCTCTCTTTCCCTCCCTTCCTTCCCTACCCACCCCCTCTTTCTCTATCTATTTATCGGTCTTATCTGTCTAACTCTCTGTCTACGTTTTTTGTTCTCTTTTTACTTCTTTGTTTTAGGCTGTCAGTGTTTTTTCACTTCATCTCTCTCTCAATTTTTATCTCT
>NC_061820.1:9000352-9015352 GCF_019202785.1 Penaeus chinensis
GAGATGAGGTAGAGAGGAGGGGAAGAAGAGAGGGAGGAGGGGAGGGAGTAGAGGGAGGGAAGAGGGGAGGGAGTGAGGGAGGAGGGGGAAGAGGGGAGGGAGGGAGGAGGGGGAAGAAGGGAGGGGGAAGGAGGAGACGGAAGAGGGGAGGGAGGGAGGAAGGAAAGGAACGGATGAGGGGAGGGAGGGAGGAAGGAGACGGATTAGGGGAGTAGGAAGGATAAGAGGGAGGGGGGGGGGAGAGAGAGGGAGGGAGGGAGGAGGAAAGAAAGAAAGGAGGAGGATGGGGGAAGAGAGGAAAAGAGGAAAGGGTGAGAGCGAGGAAGAGAGGAGGGAGAGAGGAACCATACATAGCACCTTGAGAGTACATATACGTATATTAGGTTCATGATCTTATTCATTATTTCTTTCATTTTCTTTAACGTTCCTGTTTGGAGTTTCTTATTATTCATTCAAAAAGGTTGTAAAGGATAATCAACGGCTACTTAATCTCTTATTACGAGTTAAGTAGACGAAAAAAAAAAAAAAAGTCATTAATTTTTTGTAGACGAAAAACAAAAAAATAATCCTTTTTTTTCTACGGTATTTCAGATCACTATTTCCATTTATTCTTTCGGAGATGGAAACTGTTTGAGAAGGTAAAACAAAAGGAAAATAAAGTTAAAAAAACAACAACTTGTACCTTTAAACCATGATATTCCATATTATAATGTCTTTACTCCCTATAAAAAAAAAAAAAACTACAGAAAAAAATACAAATAAAGATTAAAAAGTAAGAGTGAGATTAAGTCTCAAACTAAAATATCTAAAACAGAAAGAAAAAAAAAGTAAAAAAAAATAAACGTACTTTCAGAACATTATAATTCTTTCTACCCTTCCTTTATTCATTAAAAAAAAATCACAATAATAATAACAACAAAAAGATAATAATAAGAATAAAGCTCAAAAAGGAAAGAGTGAGCTTTAAGTCCCAAGGTAAAGTGGTTAAAGCTTCAGCAGAAGACCCAAGTAAGTGAAAAGAAGGTTTCTTAGCGGGTCACTGAACGAGCAACTTGGTCTATTTCCGATAACGAATTATCCATTAGGGAATGGGACTGAGGACGAGGAGGCGGAGAAGGAGAAGAAGGAGGAGGATGAGAAGAAGAAGAAGAATAAGAAGAAGAAAGAGTGAGAGAAAAGTTGTTCACGGTTTTGTGTTGTTTGGGACTCGGGAGGCCGACGGAGCAGCGCAGGAGGTTGGGGAGAGTTTATTTTTCATCTTTTGCTTCTTTCTTTGTCTCTCGCTCTCTCTGATTCTCTTTCTCTCGCACTTTCTGTCTCTTTTTTTATTTATTTCTTTGTCTCTCGCTCTCTCTGATTCTCTTTCTCTCGCTCTTTCTGTCTCTCTTTTACTTATTTCTCTGTCGTTCTCTCTGTGTCTTATTATGTATTTTGCGCTCTCTGGTTCTCTTTCTCTCGTTCTGTTTATCTCTTTGATTCTCTTTTTCCTTTCTCTCTGTCTGTCTGTTTTCTCGCAGTTTCTTTGCTTCCCTGATTATCTTTCTCTTTCCCTTTCTTTCCTTCTCTTATTCTTTTTCTTTTGCTCTGTTATTGCTTCTCCGATTCTCTGTCTCCCTCTCTCTGATTCTCGTTTTCTCTGACCCTCTCTAATTCTCCTTTTCTTGCTCTTTCTCTTCTCTTTCTTACCCCTTCCCTCTATCTCTGTAATTCCGTCTTCTCTCGCCATCTCTTTTCTTCTCTAATTCTCTTTTTTCTTGCTCTCTCTGTTTCCCTGGTTCCTCTTCTCTCGATCTCTCTATGTGTAACACTCTTATTCTCCTTCTCTCTAATTCCCTTTCTCTTGCTTTTTTGTGTCTTTGAGTTATTTTCCTCTCGTTCGTCTCCTCGGTTATTTTCCTCTCTCTCTTACCTTGCGTCTAATTATCTATCTGTTTTACTCTCTCCTACTTATACCCCCATTTCTTTCTCTCTCTCTTTCTCTCTCTCTCTCTTTCTCTCTCTCTTCTCTCTCTCTCTCTCTCTCTCTCTCTCTCTCTCTCTCTCTCTCTCTCACTCTCTCTCTCACTCTCTCTTTCTCTCTCTTTCTCTCTCTTTCTTTCTCTTTCTTTCTCTCTCTCTCTCTCTCTCTCTCTCTCTCTCTCTCTCTCTCTCTCTCTCTCTCTCTCTCTCTCTCTCTCTCTCTCTCTCTCTCTCTCCCTACGTTCCTCCCCTCTCTCTTTCTCTGATTCTCTTCCTCTCCCTCTCTCTGTTTCCTTGATACCCTCTTTCTCCCTTTCTCTGTCGTTCTCCCTTTTTATTTCTTGCACTCTTTGTCCCCTTGATCCCAATAATTTCGCTCTACCTGGCTCTTTGATTTTCTTTCTCTTGCTCTCCCTTTACCTCGTTCTCTTTGTCTTCCTGCTTCCCTGCTACTCATTTTTCTATTTACCATTTTCCAGCTTTCTTACTTCTTTATATGGTTGTACGTTTATCCCCCCATCTCTCTCTCACTCCCAACTCTCTCCCTCCCTCCCTCCCTCCCTCCTTCCATCCCCCCTGTTTAACTATCTCTCCCCTCCCTCTCACCCCTCCCCTCCCCTTTCTCTTCATGTACATATATATATATATATATATATATATATATATATATATATATATATATATATATATTTTTTTTTTTTTTTTTTTTTTTTTTTTTTTTTTTCTGCAAAGGTAAAGGTTATGTAAAACATGCAAAGACAACACACACCAGAAACTTTCTCAGCTTGTCAATCATAAAGGGAACCCGATTTTCGAAAGTTGCCTATTTTTCATTCATATCTATTTTCTAATGGTTTCCTTACTCGTGCACTGTCATCAGTTTTTATTCATGCTCTGTCATTTAAAATTCGTTATTACTACTACTACTGGTACTATCATTATCCCTTTTATTGATGTTGTTGTTATTGTTGGATATGATGAAATTTGTCACTGAATATTCAAAGCGATTATATCAAAAGTATAAAAAAATAATCAAATGTGCTTATTCAAACAAACAAATAAAAAAAAATCTTCACTATAATGGACTCAACTCCATAATTGAACAACAGATAACTTATAAATAACCAGGTATATATAATTTTTGATAAGTGGAGGAAATATGTTGAACGATAGCAAAACCAACTGGATATTCAAGAGTAAAATTAAAGTGATTTGATAAAAAAAAAACAAAAAAAAACGATTTTACTTCTCTCGGTCGCCCAGTTATTTAATTGTTGTCTTTTCCACACAAATGAATAAAAATATAATATATATGCATGTTCACTGAAACCGAAAGACGAATGGAAATGCATCCAAGTAAAACTAACAAACTGTAAAAATAAACTATAATATAATAATTTCTGTACGATGAATTGTGTATAATTTTCTATAATTTCAAAAACAAAGATATATACCAATTTATGTGCGAAATACTCTCCCGCTCTTTGCCCCCCCAAAAAAGAAGAAAAAGAAAAGAAAAGAAAAAAGGAACAGATGATGAAATACAAAACATTGCTTACGGGTATATTGCACAAATCTGGTTTTTCCTTCCTGTCCAGGCGTATGATTCTATTGTTGTGTTTAATGCATTCCCGACTGTATAGTTGTGGTGCAAGTTGAAAGTGTTTTATCTTTAAATGTATTTGAGTATTAGCAACCGCCTTATGGTCTCTTCTGTTATCTTACAGTGCAAACTCTTCACTATATTTTATTATTGATTATCGATTATTATGTGCTAAAGCCTGAATAATTTTGTTAAAAGAGTATCTCATAAAAGAAGATATATTTAGCCTTAACATTACTCTTATAGTCATCTTAGAGTCTGAGTGTGATAAGTATTTGAACAACTTAAGTGCTAGGTAGTTCATAAATTTGACTTAAGATATGATATATATATGAATACTGCCATTAAATCCATGTTATACAGGGATTTATAATAACAATATCAACTTATAAATGAGTAAAGTAATATCTGATTAAATAACTTTTTATGCAGTAGTATCATTTAGCAATGACTCATTAACAGCCACGTGGTTAATTTTATTAAAAGCGTAGCTTCGGGCGCCGAATTTGTATGAAGTTTAGTGGTATGAAGTTTAGCACTGTCTTCGTCTCAAGACTCCTTGAAGCTCAAAAGCCTTACGACCAACGCAGCCTTGTGAGATGCGTTATTATGCAGATTCTCTCTCTCTCTCTCTCTCTCTCTCTCTCTCTCTCTCTCTCTCTTACTTTTTCTCCCTTTCTCTCTCTTTCTATCTCTCTCTTTCTCTCTCTCTCTCTCTCTCTCCCTCTATCTCTCTCTCTCTCTCTCTCTGTCTTACTCTCTCTCCCTTTCTCTATCTCCCTTTCTCTCTCGTTTCGCCCTCTGTCTAACTCTCTCTTTCAATCCCTATTTCTCTTTCTTTTACCTTCTCTTGGTCTCCTCTTTCACTGTGTTTTTCTCTCTCTCTACTTTTTTTTTTACCTCTCTCTTTTATTTTCATATTTCCAATTCCCCCTTCTCTGTCTGTCCGTCTCTCCGTTTGCGTACACATACATGAATGTTTATGGAAGGAAGAGCAAATGAGAATAAAAGAGAAAGAGAAACGGCGGAGGAAGGAGAGAAAACAAGAATAAGAAAGAAAGAGAGACGACGGAGGAAGAAAGGAAGAAGAGTAAAACTAGAATAAGAGAGAAAGAGAAAACAACAGAGAAAAAAGAAGTGAAAAGAGAGCCAAAGATAATATGTAGCAGAAACTTCCTCAGCTTGTCTTACGTATATCGACATGTCTTGAGTTACGGATCCGAGTTCGTGCAAACGCTAATATACTAAAACGGGAAATGTTATTGACACTTACTTAATTACGCTGGTTTGTATCGCTTTGCTGTTTACAATAATCAATAATTGTTATTGATATTGTTGTTGCTGCTGTTGTTGGCATGATAGTAATGAGAATGGTAATAATAATAGCGATGGTAGTGGTAATAGTAAAAATAAAAATGGTGGTAATGTCATTATAGACAATAAGAATGATGGTCACAAAAATAACGATGATAATAATGATAATGATAATGATACGACGATTAGTGATGACGATTAATGAGCTATTATTTTAAATGTTATCATTATTACCAAATTGTATAATTGTTTTAATAATAATGATGATAATGATAACAATAGTAATAACAACAACAGCAACTATGATTGTAATAATAATAGTAGCAATAGTTGTAATAATAATAATAATAATAATAATAATAATAATAATAATAATAATAATGATATTGATAATAGTAACAGTAATAATAAAATTATAATAACGATAATAATAATGATAATAATATAAATTATGATAATGAAAATAATAATAATAATATTATTAATATCAATAATCATAACGATAATAATAATAATAATAATTATCATTATTCTCAGTATTATTATTATTGTTTTTCAAATTATTATTATTACTATTATTACTATTATTATTATTATCATTATTATTATTATTACTATTATCATTATTTTTGTTATTTCTATTATTATGATGATTATTATTATTGTCATTATCATTATCATCATCATTGTCATTGGTATCATAATTATTGTTATTATTATCATTATTATTATTATTATTATTATTATTATTATTATTATTGTTATTATTATTATTATTATTATTATTATTATTATCATTATTATTATTATTATTACTATTATAATTATTATTATCATTATCATCATCATCATCATCATCACTATTATTATTATTATTATTATCACTATTATTGTTGTTATCATCACTATCACATAATCATTATTGCTTCTTTATTATTATTATCATTCATATTATTATCAGTATCATTGTCTGTATAAAAGGTATGAATGAGAAAGAATGTCTTCACAATACAAAAGATGTATTTTATAGTTTCGTTATGTATTTTTGACGAATAAAAACTGGCCTTGTATTGTGAAGATATTCATTCTCATTCATACCTTTTATATATTTGTCAACATGAATAGGGCTCATTATCATTGCTATTGCTGTTACTAATATTATCATAATTTCTATCATTATCATTGTCTTTATTATCGTCATTGATGTCTTTATCTATATCATCATTACTATCATTATCATTATCATTATATACTATTATATCATTATAATTTCACGTCACCATCGCCATTATTTGTCTTTATCCCTAATCTACTGTGTATTTATTTAACAAATTAATGTTAAATAAGAAAAGGAAATGGAATAGGCCTACTTCAAGCATAATACCTATTTTATAAATCAGTTCGAATATCGTTAAACAAGAGGTTAAACCGCATTATATTAATTTGATTATGTAATATTTAAATTTTATATTTATCTGTTCATTCGGAATCACTTTAAACGATGTGTAAAGTCAGTGCAGGAAAGGAAATGTAAAATAATGACTTTCAGCGACAGAAATATATTCAGGGTTAGGAAAACGAATTGAATTTATTTGAAAGAGAGAGAAAAAAAGAAGAAATATTTATATAGAAATAATGTCTGTATTTCTCTCTCTCTCCTTTACAGCATTGACGGGGATTTTAAAAATGTGCTGGATATTTCTTTTTAACTTATTTTCAATATTATCATTATTATCTTATCATCTTGTCATTATTATCATGATTATTACTTTTATCATTATTATACTATTTTGTTATTACTATTATTATTATCATTATTATCATTATTGTTATCGTTCGTCTTCTTCTTCTTATTATTATTATCATTATCATTAACATTATTATCACTGTTATCATTATCATTATTATCATTAGCTCTAAAAGTATTATAGTAGATGACAAAAAATCTTTTACTTTAATTAAGAGTCCTTTTTGTTTTATGTAGAATGTTTTCCCGGCTGTATTTTTATGTTATGTATTTAAAGCATATGTATCTTTCACGATTACGAAGAATCTGATAGTCTTCCTGATATCTGGAGGCAAACTTTTCATTACACTTTTATCAAAATTCACGCAATAACAAGGAACTATATGTTAGATATTGTAACTGCTCTTAACAGTATCTCTGTCATGACTGTAAATCACAGAGTATGATTTATCCTTCCCAAGAATTATTGTTATTGTCATTTTAGAGTTCATTTAGACTGTCACGTGTGATAAGTTATTGTTTATTGTTTTCAGTGTCAGGTTATTTCGGTTATTTATTAACGTTTGCTCTGTGCTGCCATCGTCACTAGTTTGTTTTATATGTGGAATTATGTTAGAATCAGTTAATAGTTAAATAGATTATGGAAAAATTATTCAGTGTTGATTATTCTTGGAAATTGCAGAAAAATAATGTGTTTCTGTATGGGAATTATGTTAGAATTAATAAATGGATAAACTGATTGTAAAAAAAAAGAAAAAAACAGTATTGATACTCGTTGGAAAATGCAGTGAAAAGGAAGCTCGTGTACCTTTGTAGTAGTAGTACCATTTCCCTTGCCTTAACAGCTTGGCATTAGTTATATTTACACCGCCTATTCGGGAGTACCCTTGAGTCCGGCTCCTCGTCTGTTGACATTCAAGTTTAGCTTAGTATTAACTGTCTCTGTTCCCGGTCTCCTTGACGCTTACAGGCCTTATGAAAGACATAGCCTAATAACCCTCGCATAGACGTTAGAAACACGCAGACTCACAGACACACGTACATGTATAGTGTCTGGCCCTACAATGTTTACCTATCTGTCTATCTACTCGCTTTATAATACGTATGTCTCTATGTATGTGTCTATCTTATTATGCCTATCTTGCTTTGTCTTTGTAATTGCCCAAAACGTTTATCTCTTACACTCTAACACTACTTGAAATATACGTGAAAATAGACCCACACGTCGTGGTGTAATTATAAAGGTCGATCAGATCTTTTCGCTCAAATCCTTCAAAATACCTGGCGCTCATTTATTCAACGTATTTATCATTCAGAAGTCATCCCTGTTTATGAATTCAAAAGATCTTGCACAGTGTCCAGTGTTTTATGAAAAAAGTTAAATGATATATTCAACATAGTCCCACGACTGCAGGTTACTGAGTCGATTCAGTATTCTATAGATACCCCTTTCTGTTTATTAAAATGCTCAAGAGTTTGAAAATTTAGGTATAACAATAAATATTTACTTTTTTGTAAGGTTTTCATCTTACAGATTCATACATTTTACAGATTCCATGGTGAGACAGAGGAACAGAACATTTCAATTAACCATTGTAACAAATATACCTCTGTCATATCTTAAACATTCATTCAGATATTTGGTGTTAGTACTATTTTATAACGATGAGGAAAATATTAGTAGCAATACCAAACAGTAGTAGTGGTAGTGGTAGGACCATGGAATACACACACACACACACACACACACACACACACACACAAAATAACAATAGCAACTGCAAGATATTTATTATAAAAAAAGAAAATAGTCTGTAACATGATCGGAAAATAACAAGTCACTGTTAAACCTTAAAATAATTATTTATAATACGGGAACCTTCCGATACTTACGAATATTGCATTGTAAAATGTGAATATCGGCACGATCTTTGGGGTTTGAATAGAATAAATATATATCAATTTATATTTTCGACATTGGTAAGATTTTCCTTCGGCTGAGAAGAGGAGGGGAAACTTGTCTATTTATTTTCCTTAACGGTACGACAACTTTAATATGATTTTCCGTCAGTTCAGCGAAAGAGAGAGACTTGTTAATATTTCGTTGATGGGTGTTAGCATATTTCACAGCACGGTAGGATGACTTTGATATAATTTCCCTTGTAGATGCTAGTATAAAAGGGAGGAGAAATTAGCCATATGTTTTCGTAATGACTTTTTGAATATGTCGTTTCCCTCAGTTTCCTGTGTGAAACAGCAGATCCGGCCTTTGTGTTCTTCTCGCCAAAGTATCGTTCAAGAAAGTTAGTTATGATTTATGGAGCGTCACCTTTGCTACTACGAAGATACGCTGTTTAGCTTTTATTTCGTCCCCGTGACTTGAATCGACTCCAAGCTACTCTGCAGGATGTTTGTACCCCTGGAATGTGCCGAGTTTTGTTCTGATGCGAACTCTCGTGGGCTGTTTGGTTCTGCTTATTTTGTGTGCGTGTGTTTGTCTTTGTTAGCGTGTATGTCTCTTCCTCTTTCTGTCTGTGTGTGTCTATATCTGTTCGTCTGGGTATGTGGCTATCTGTTTGTCTTTTCGTCTGCCTGTCTGTCTCACGCTGTCTCTGTCTTCCCCCCCCCCCTCCTCTCTCTCTCTCTCTCTCTCTCTCTCTCTCTCTCTCTCTCTCTCTCTCTCTCTCTCTTTCTCCCTCTCTTCCTCCCTCCCTTCCTCCCTCCCTCTCTCTCTCTCTCTCTCTCTCTCTCTCTCTCTCTCTCTCTCTCTCTCTCTCTCTCTCTCTCTCTCTCTCTCCCTCCCTCCCTCTCTTCCCTCCCTCCTTCCTTGGCCCCCATCCCTCCCTCCCTCCTCCTTCCCTCCCTATCCCCCCCTATCTCCCACTCCCTTCCCCTCATTTTAACAGGAGACATGAAATTATTCTTCCTAATGAAAAAAAAATTAAATACAAGAATAAGAATAGAATTAGTTAAATAAAGCAAAGAAAAAAAAAGAGAAAAGATAAAATCGAATAAAAGAAAAGAAAGGAGCGAAAATAAGAGCAAGAAAAATAAAGTAAAAAGGACAGAGGAGAAAGAAAGGAGAGAAAGAACGAAACCAAGAAATGTGAAACTCATTAACAAACAAACAAACATCCAAACAAAAAGGTCGCTTTTATTTCTCTTCCAAAAATAATAGATAGATAAATGAGGCAAAACAATGAAACAATACAAGATGCGAAATCCATTTTTTTAATCATATTTTCACCATAATTTTGATAAAGATCTTATTATTCACGTGCGATCTTTTCTTGCTAAGGAAAGGAGAAAAAAAAAAAAAAAATGACGGTTAACATGCGCACATCATAATTGTTTCTCGATATCAATTTTTAACATTTCATTTCATTCATCTATTTACCTATCTTTAAAATCTATTTGACTGGAAATATATTACCACTAAGTAGAAGCACATGTAGTTTTTTTTTCTCTCTAGAATAAGAACACTAGTAATTGTGTTTCATTTTCATTTCAGTGTGTCAGACACACCTTAGTAACTCCAGACACGTAGCTCACAAGTTTATAATTTCGTTTACAAAATTCGTTGGAAATCGTCACAGTTAAGCTTCATAACTAAAGCCTTTTTCTCGGTGATTGCATAACTTGTCCAAAGTAGTTTTGATAAAAGGGAACAGAATATCTCATAAAGTGAAGTTCTGCTCATACAAAGATATCTTATGTTGTCATACAATGGCAGTCATTGCAATAATAATAACAACAATAATATTAATAATGATAATAATAATAATAATTATTATTATCATTATCATTATTATTATTATTATTATCATTATTATTATTATTATTATTATAATTATTATTATGACTATTATTATTATTACCATTATTATTATGACTATTATTATTATTACTATTATTATTATTATTATTATGACTATTATTATTATTATTATTATTATTATTGTTATTGTTATTGTTATTGTTATTCTTATTCTTATTATCATTATTATTACTACTATTATTATCATTATTATCATTATTACTAATATTATTATTATCATTGTTATCATTATTATTATCATTATTGTTATTTTTATTAGCATTATCATTATTGCTATTATTATTGTAATTAATGTTATCATTATCACTATTATTTTAATCTTCATTATTGTCATTATTATTACCATTATCATACTTATGATAATTCAAATACTGATGAAGATGATAAAAATAATAAGGACATTATTATTATTATTATTATCATCATCATTATTATTATAATTATCATTATTATTATCAATAACAATAATCCTCATCATGATAATAATAGTAATAATAATTATCATTGTTATTATTTTTTGTTATTATTACTACTTTATCATTATTACTATTACTACCACTATTAGTATCATCATCCTCATCATCACTATAATCACAACCATTATTACTGGTATCATCATCATCATCATCATCATTTAAGTTTACAGACGCAAAATGCAGGATACAAAAAAAGATAACAAAGAAAAAGAAAAAAAAAAAGGAAAAATATACAAAAATAGAAGCATGGATAAAAACAATGGTTTAGGGAGTACAGATTATTTAGTTTTTTTGTTCAGGCTACACGACGGGAAAGCAGGAGGCGAGGAAGAGGAGGAGTAGATAAAGGAAGATAAAGGTGAAAGGAAAGGGGAGAGGGAAGGGGAGAGGGAGGGGGAGAGGGAAGAGGGGAAAGAGGCAGAGGAGGGGAAAGAGGGGGAGATGGAAGGAGATTGCTTTAAAATGAGGGGAAAGGAATAAGGGGAAGGAGGAAGACGGAGGGAAGATAAAAATGAAAGGGAGGGGGAGAGGAAGGAGGAGAAGGAAGATAAAGAATGTGAAAAGGTTGAATACTTGATGGACGAGAGGATGAAGGTAGAGGAGAAAGAAGAGAAGGAAGAAGAGGAGAAGAGGGAGGGAAAGTAAGAGGAGGAGGAGGAGAGGGAGGGAAAGGAAGAGGAGGAGGAGAAGAAAGAAGGAAAGGAAGAGGAGGAGGAGAAGAAGCAGGGGGGGGGGGGGGGGGAGGAGGAGAGAAGGGAAGGAAAGAAGCATAATGAAAGGGACGAAAGGATGTATCATAATGAGTGAAAAGAAGGAAGATAAGGAGAATAAGGAAATAGAAGAGAAAAGAGATGAGAGGAAGTAAGACAGAAAGTGAAGAGAGGAGGTGTAATAGAACGAAAGGAAGAATAAGGACGAAGGTGAGAGAAAGGGGAAAGGAGGAGAAAAGGGACGAGGAAATAAAGTAAATAAAAGGAGGGAAGGCTAATGAAACGAGAAAAGATAGAGAAACAAAAATATAAACAAAGAAGAAGAAGAAGAAAAAGGATAAACAGTAAAAAACAAGGACAAAAAACAAAAAAAATATCAACAAAGAAGAAGAAGAAAAAAAGATAAACAGTAAAAAACAAGGACAAAAAACAAACAAAACAAAAAACAAATAAACAAACACGCAAACAAACATGAAACGAAGATCCAAACAAGACGAAACTCGAAGTACTTCTCAGGGTTACGTTGCATTAAGGGGTTGATGTGTCTTGTTGTCTGCTTGCGTCAGCCCACGTGGGCTCTCCGCCTGGCCTGCTGCTGTCTGCTTGCCCTGCTGCGACTCACAAAAGCCTTGATGGAGCTCAGCCTTTGATTAGTAACTCTGGTATGTCTGTTTGTCAAAGTGATGCGCGTTTTCTTTGTCAGAGAGATTATTATTGGGGGGGGGACTATTATTATTGTTATTATTATTGTTATTATTATTATCATTATCATTGTTAACATTATAATTGTTATTATTGTTATTGTTATTGTTATTATTATAATTATTATTATTATTTTCATTATTATTAGTATTATTATTATCATTATTATTATTATTATCATCACTATTATTATTATTATTATTATTATCATCATTACTATTATCATAATCATTTTTGTATTATTATATATTTATATTTTTTTTTGTATGCGATGGTATGATTTATCTGTGTATGGATTTTCACTTGTTTATCTCTTTTTCAGTTGTTTTTTTGTTTGTTTTGTTTGTTTTTTTGCTCGATAATAGAAGAAATGTGGAGAAAAAAGGTGCGCAAGTTGGATATGTGATCTGTCGACAACGGCTGACTCGAAGGAGAGTGAATATTCAAATCAGAAGATGATTGTCAAATGCAGTAGGCACACATGCGCGCACATATATGCATGTTTGTATATTTGCCCGCATGTATGTATGCATTTATGTGTGTATGTGTGTATGTGTGTATGTTTGCATGTATATGTATGTATGTATGTATGTATGTATGTATGTATGTATGTATGTATGTATTCATGTATGTATGTATGTATGTATGTATGTATGTATTCATGTATGTATTTATGTATGCTGTATATAAATATTTATTCACGTATGTATGTATGTATGTTTGTATGTATGTATGTAGGTATGTATGTATGTATTTATGATGTATGTATGTATGTATGTATGTATGTATGTATGTATGTATGTATGTATGTATGTATGTATGTATGTATGTATGTACGTATGTATGTATGTATGCTGTATATAAATATTTATGCACGTATGTATGTATGTATGTATGTATGTATGATGTATGTATGTATGTATGTATGTATGTATGTATGTATGTATGTATGTATGTATGTATGTATGCATATATGTATGTACATGTACAAACATACGCATACATACAGACAAACGAGGAGACACACATAGGGTACGAGAGGATTTGCAAATGAGACGGGGGTGTGGGTGGGGATCGTTAACCGGGGAGGGGAGAGGGTAGGGAGAGGGAGGTGGAGGGATAGGCAAGGGGGGGGTGGGGGTCCGGTTAAGTGATATTGGAGCCAGCAAACAGAATGTACGTGATACGCGGTTCATCCTTTGTGTGGACCTGTGCCTGTGTGGGACTAAACTAGGGCGCTATTCACGTCTCGTCTCGCCCCTCTCCTCTCTCACACCATGTATCAGTCTGTCTATCTGCCTGTTTGTCTATCTGTCTCTCTATTTGTCTGCTTATCAGTTTATCTATCTATCTGTTTATTTGTCTGTCTATTTAGCGATCTATCCATATTTCTCTATCTTTCTCTCGCCATGTATCAGTCTATCTGTCTATCTGATTATTGTCTATCTGACTGTCTGTCTATCTAGCGGCCCATCCATCTTTCTGTCTCTTACTTCCTTCATTCTCTTTCTCTCGCCATGTATCAGTCTATCTGTCTATCTGATTATTATCTATCTGACTGTCTGTCTATCTAGCGGCCCATCCATCTTTCTGTCTCTTACTTCCTTCATTCTCTTTTCTCTCTGACTTTCTCTTTCCCTTTATACTTTCTTTTCTCTTTCCGTGATATTACTTATTTCCATATTCTGTTTATGGAGAGGGAGAAAAAATTAGATCCTCACATTTTTAAAATTTAAACTGAATTATAAACCGGAAATAGATTAACATATCTTCAGGTTATCATTATTCATATCACTTATTTGAAAGTCTTAGGTCTATTTTTTTTACCGTGTTACATTAATCAATCTGTTTATCATTTTACATCAGTATTCTGTATGGGCCAATTAGACTAATTTCCCACGCCTATCCATGCCTATTCGCTTTTCAGAATCAAAGTCTCAGCACTTCCTCCATCGGTGTTTATCTAACATTCAATTAACAACAGTCTAACAGCAGATTAATTTCACTGCAATAAAAGCAAGTGTGCATTTCCTCTTACCTTAATTCCAGCCTAAGCGATATGAATGGCAAATGTAAGCACTGTATTTTTGCGTTTATTTAGCTGCGTCGCGGAGTATACACACAAGGGGTTACAATGGAAATTAACAAATACAGAACATTTATGTTATAGATAAATATCGGTTATTTGGATACAAATGGAGGCCTTCGTTCATGCATATGGGTTCTGTAATTGAACATGTAAACATTAACGTAAATGTGTATGCACAAAAATATATATAAAGGTAAATATTTGTAAAGCCTATCTATCACACACACACACACACACACACACACACACACACACACACACACACACACACACACACACACACACATACACACGTACACACACACACACACACACACACACACACACACACACACACACACACACACACACACACACACACACACACACAGAGACACACACACACACACACACACACACACACACACACACACACACACACAGACACACACACACACACACACACACACACACAACAGGCGATCATTTTATATTACCCGATCCCCACCCCATATTCACAGACACTGACACACACACACACACACACTCATACACACATCTACATGCAGGGGAATGTGAAGTA
>NC_061820.1:9042559-9045059 GCF_019202785.1 Penaeus chinensis
AAATGATTACTGTACTTGATTACTGTAAAAAAACATATACCTGTTTGTTATGCAAAAAGGACACATACACACACACACACACACACACACACACACACACACACACAATAAAGATAATTAAATATGAATATGTATAAGCGAATAAATACAAATTAAGAGATAAAAAAACACTAAATAGACGAAATAGAGCGAATGAAATAGACGAAGGAAACGAGATTAGAGAAAAAGGGAAAAAGAAGATGGAGAATTAAATAGGGGAGAGGACGAAGTAGGTGAAGAATAAGAAGGAGAGGGAAAAGAGGAAGATACGGAAACAGAAAAAGAAGCAGAAGAAGAGGACGATGAGAGGAAGGAAAAGAGGATGAGGAAAAGGGAGATGAGGAAGAGGAAGAAAAAGAGTAAGAAGAGGTAGAAGAAAAAATGGAGAAAGAAGAGGTGGAAGAAAGAGAAGAAAAATAATTAGAGAAAGGTGGGAGAGGAAAAATATAAGAAATAGGCAGAAGAAGAGAAGAAAAAAATAGGCAGAAGAAGAGAAGAAAAAAGAAATAGGCAGAAGAAGAGAAAAAAAAAAAAAATAGGCAGAAGAGAAAGAAGAGAAGGAATTGGAAAGAAGAGGAAAAAAGGAAGAGGGAGAGAAAGAAAAGGAAGAAGAAAGAAAAGGAAAAAGGGAAGAGGAAGAGAAAGAAGTGAAGGAAGAAGAAAGATGAGAAAAGGAGGAAGAGGAAGATATAGAAGTGAAGGAGGAGGAAAGAAGAGGAAGAAAAGGAGAGAAAGAGGAAGAGAGAGAATAGAAGAAAGGAGAAAGAAGAAGGAAGAGAAAGAAGTAAAGGAAGAAGAAAGAAAGATAAAAAGGGGAAGAGGAAGAGATAGAAGTGAAGGAAGAGGAAAGAAGAGGAAGGAAAGAAGAGGAAAGAAGAGGAAAGAAGAGGAAGAGAGAGAAGAAAGAAGAAGGAAGAGAAAGAAGAGAAGAAGGAGGAAAGAAGAGGAAAAAGGGAAGAAGAAGAGAGAGAAGAGAGGGAAGAAGAAAGAAAAGAAGGAAGAGGAAAGAAGAGGGAAAGGGGATGATGAAGACAAAGAAGAGGGAAAGGGGAAGAGGAAGAGAAATAAGAAAATGAAGAGGAAAGAATAGGGGAAGAGGAAGAGAAAGAGAAATAAGAGAAGGAGGAAAGAAGAGGGAAGGGGGGAAGAGGAAGAGAAATAAGAAAATGAAGAGGAAAGAATAGGGGAAGAGGAAGAGAAAGAGAAATAAGAGAAGGAGGAAAGAAGAGGGAAGGGGGAAGAGGAAGAGAAAGAAGAAAATTAAGAGGAAAGAAGAGGGGAAGAGGAAGAGAAAGAGAAAGAAGCAAAGGAGGAAAGAAGAGGGAAAGGGGAAGAGGAAGAGAAAGAAGAAAATGAAGAGGAAAGAAGAGGGGAAGAGGAAGAGAAAGAGAAAGAAGAGAAGGAGGAAAGAAGAGAAAAAAGGGCAGAGGAAGAGAAAGAAGAGAAGCAGGTAAAAAGAGGAAAAAGGGAAGAGGAAGGGAGAGAAGAGAAGGAGGGAAAAAAAGGGAAAAGGGAAGAGGAAGGGAAAGAAGAGAAGGAGGAAAAAAGAGGAAAAAGGGAAGAGGAAGAGAAAGAAGAGAAGGAGGAAAGAAGAGGGAAAGGGGAAGAGGAAGAGAAAGGAAAGAAGGAAGGAGGAAAAAAGAGGAAAAAGGGAAGAGGAAGAGAAAGAAGAGAAGGAAAGGAAAGAAGATGAAAAAGGGAAGAGAAAGAGGAATAAGAGAAGGAAGAGGAAAGAAGAGGGAAAGAGGAAGAGAAAGAGAAAGAAGAGAAGGAGGAAAGAAAAGGAAAAAGGGAAGAGGAAGAGAAAGAAGAGAAGGAAGAGGAAAGAAGAGGGGAAGAGGAAGAGGAAGATGAGAAGGAAATAAAAGAAGAGGAAAAAGGGAAGAGAAAGAGAAAGAAAAGCAGGAGGAAAGAAAAGGAAAACGGGAAGAGGAAGAGAAAGAAGAGAAGGAGGAAAGAAAAGGAAAAAGGGAAAAGGATGAGAAAGAAGAGAAGGAGGAAAGAAGAGAAGGAGGAAAGAGGAAGAGGAAGATGCAACGGGGAATACCTTCGGCCAGACTTCCTGCGGCCGTTATCGTCGCCGCAATCTGCTCCGGACCTGAAGGTGACCTCAGGCAGCGGACCAATCTCCAGGCCGCTCTCCTCGCCCTTATTTTCGGTCCTTTCGCCTTCCTGTCCTTTCTTCTTGGCCTTCTTCCTCTTTCTGCTTCTCATTTGGATGTTATTTTTTTGTTGTTTTTTTGTTTCTTTTTTTTTACTTTTCTTCTTCTTCTTCTTTTTCTTTTTCTTCTTCTTCTCCTTCTTCTTTTGTTTCTGCCTACTTTTGGGTCTTCCTTTTTCTTCCTTTTTTCTTATTCTATTTTCCTCCTTTTTTTTACTTCTCTATTCTATCCTATCTTCCTTCTCCCTTTGTCTTTCCCCTCCCCTTTCCTCTTCCTTCTCCTATCTCCCTACCTTTCCC
>NC_061820.1:9086944-9089444 GCF_019202785.1 Penaeus chinensis
ATATTATCAATATTGCTACAACTGTACAACAATGAAATTAATAATGATAATCATTAACAATAACATCAATGACAGTGATAATTATAATTCTCGTAATGATAATATCAACTGCCATGATGATGCTGATAATAGTAATGATAATAAGGATAATAGTGATAATAATATTAACGATAATGAAAACAGTAATGATAATGATGATATCAATAAGAATATCAGTAATGATAATAACAATAATAATAATAATGATGATAATAATGATAATAATAATGATAATAAAAAATACTAATGATAATGATAATAATGATAACAGCAACAAAAACAACAGCAATAATAATAACAATGATAATGATGATAATAATAATTGTAATAATAATAGTAATAATAATAATTATAATAATAACAATAATGATAATAATAACAATAATAATAATAATAATAATATAATAGCAATAATAATATTAATGATAATAAAAATAATAATAATAATAATAATAATAATAATATTAGTAACAATAATAATAAAAATAATAATAATAATAATAATAATAATAATAATAATATTAGTAACAATAATAATAAAAATAATAATAATGATAATAATAATGATAATGATAATAATTATAATAATAATAATGATGAGGATAATAATAATAATAGTAATAATAATAATGATAATAACGATAACGAAATCATTATGATAATAATAATAATAATAATAATAATAATGATAATAGTAATAATGATAGTAATAATAATAATGATAATAATAATAATAATAATAATAATTATGATAATAATAATAATAATTACAAGAATAATAATAATAATGATAATAATGATAATGATGATACTAATAGTGATAATAATGATACTTCTTATATAATCCCAGTGATAAAAATAATTTTTTTTTAATCCTAAAAACCGTCCCAGATCACCACAGCCGCCATCTTGTAAATTGACAGGTGAAAATCGCCTTGCAACATTCGGGGATTTTGCAGCCTATAAAAATAGCAAGAACAACAACAATAACAACAACAACCACAATAAATGACAATAATAATAATGATAATAATAATATTAATGAAAACTATAATGATAATAATGATAATAATGATAAAATAATAATGATAATAGTGATAATGATGATAATAATTATTGTAATTATGATGTAATAATAATATACGGACAATGATAATCAATATGATAATATAAATGGTGATAATGATAAAAGTGATAATATCATTATTTTCATTATTATCATTATCATAATCATTATTATAAAATGTGGAAATAGCAAAGAGGAAGAGACAGAAGGGAGAGAAGAAGGAACAAGGAAAACAAAAAGAAGTGAGGAGGTAGAGGAGAAGGAAGGAAGAAGAATAAGAAGAAGGAAGAAGAAAAGAGGGAGAAGGAAGAGGAAAAGGATTAAGGGAAAAGAAAGGAGGGAGGAGGAAGAGGAAAAAGAAGAAGGGAGAAGAGAGGAAGAAGAAGCAAGCAGATAAAGAAGAAAGGAGGAGGAAGAGTAGAAGGACGGAAAAAGATGGAAGAGGAAAGGAAGAAAGGAGAAGAAAGGAGGAAGAAAGGAGCGTTAAAAGAAGAAGAGGAAGGGGAAAAAGGGAGAAGAAAGAAGGAAGAGGAAAAAGAAGAGAAGAGAAGAAAGGAGGAAGAAATGAGCGGAAAGCGATGAAAGAGAAAAGAGAAAAGGGAGAAAAAAAATGAAGAGGAAAAAGAAAGAAGAAGAAGAAAGGAGAAAGAAGAAGGAAGAGAATAAATAAAGAAGGGAGATGGGAGGAGACGAAGGGAAGATTCTCCTGAGGAAGGATTGTAAAAGATTCGAATCCTGCGAAAGTCTGAGCCGGAGATTTGACGAGAAGTTTGGCGAAGATTCGGATCCAATATCGGTTTGGACTTTGATTGATATTTATAGATTCGTTTATACTTTCATATCTCTGTTTGTGTGTCTGTGTATCTTTCGTCTGATCTTACTTTCTTGCTTTTTTTCCTCTTGCTGTTTTTTTTTTCTTTTTCTTTTTTTCTTTTCGTTCTGTTTGTCTGACTTTCTTGCCTTTCTCTCTCTCTCTCTCTCTCTCTCTCTCTCTCCCTTACTTCTATACGTCCTTTCTCTCTCTCTGTCCTGTCTATCTTTGTCTCTCTCTCTTGTACTCACACACACACACACACACACACACACACACACACACACACACACACACACACACACACACACACACACACATATATATTGAGACACTGTCTCTAGAAGGGTTGTCAGTCCCTTCTGCCCTTATTTCTATTTATCCCATATATATATATATATATATATATATATATATATATATATATATATATATATATATGTGTGTGTGTGTGTGTGTGTGTGTGTGTGTGTGTGTGTGTGTGTGTGTGTGAGGGGTAGAGAGTGTGAAAGAGGAAGGAGGGGAAGGAGAGAGTGTGAGAGAGGGAGGGGGAGAGGGAAAGGGAGAGAGAAAGAGACAGGCAG
>NC_061820.1:9094444-9099444 GCF_019202785.1 Penaeus chinensis
GAAGGTCCAGATAGAGATGGAGATTGAAGTGTGGAAGGGAGGGGGGTGGGGAGGGGGTGGAGACTGAGGGGAAGGAGAGGAGGGGAGGGGGAAGGGGGGAAGAAAGGGCCGGGTAGAAGGGAGAGGGAGGGGTTGATGATTGAAGTGAGGGGGGGAAGGGGGGAGGGGTAAGGGTGGAGAGGGAAGTGGATGGGGGTAGATATTAAAGTCTGGGAGGGGTAGGGGGGGGGATAGGGAGAAGTGGAAAGTATGGGGTGGGGGGAGGAGGGAGGGGAGGGCAAGGATATGAGATGGAGGGGATGTAGGAGGGAGGGGGAGGGAGGGTAGGGGGGGTAGAGGGGGCTTGAAGTGTGAATAGCAAATGAGATGAACCTCGCAGGAAGGAAGAGATACTGGAAGGCTTTCAAAGGCAGAAGAAATCACGTAGTACTTCTTGGATATATGTAGTCCATACACACACACACACACACACACACACACACACACACACACACACACACACACATGCAATATACATCCTTAAGGCAAGGTCACACTAGTAACTTGTATGAGGAGATATCCCCCTACACACGAACACCAGCTATTATCGGTAGACGGGGATGTGGTCACACTTGTCCTCAAGAAAGAACCATCGTCCCCGCGCAGCGGTGACGCCGATAGTAAACAAACCACCATGGAGCTTTCCTCCGAAGATGGGTATTCCAGGCGAAGTTCGCTGCAAATTTTATCCATGAGCGACCTTTTTAAGTTCCTACTTTTATAATTTTCCAAGCTGGTCTTCCACAGAATCTCATTCATCCTTATTTTCTCCAGAAAAGCGAAAGTAATTTCGGATGAGAGCTCCATTATGCCAATCCTGCTGAATGTTTGTGTTTACGTTCGATGGTCAAGCGAGTAACCCTTCAATAATCTATTCATTCTAATAAAATATTATTGTACATAATTATTTAAATTACTTATATTTATTTAGAAGAGGTTTATTTATGTACTGGTTATTATATTTAATATTTTAAAAAAGGATAAATTATAAAATAAACATTATAGTTTTTGTTTTGATAAGATCTCTCCCCCACTAGCGAACAACCAAATACCAACACAGCGGGCTATTGGTTTTCCATCGCTAGCTGCGAGGATCGCCAGCTGGCTGCAGACGTTTTCTATATACACATGGGGATCCCTAGCTACAAGTTACGAGTGTGACCAGGGCTTTAGATACACACATATCTGTGGAAGATTAGGAATCACGAGTGCTGGGCACAAGTGGAAAAAACCGTGATGACGGGGCATCGTACGATATACGATCACGTGATGCTGATGTCTGCGAGTGAGCGACCGACAGGCTGATCCTGGGTCGCTTCGCTAGTCGTCTGTGGACCGCGGTTCAAGAGAGATCTGCGGAGGAACCAAGGCCAGAGTGTCTTTGGTGGTTATTTTGGTGAGCAGGGCTTGTCGGTTATCATTATCGAGTTTTTAAAGAACGTTCCATTTGATTATAGATTGAATGTATTTCAAGAGAATATAGACTTACTGTAATTATATTGTAAAATTAAAAATATTAAGATATAGAAAACTTTAACTTTAGTTTACTCAATCCCTTCATTAAAGGAATTATGATCTTAATGTTATTAAAATAGCAAATTCACTTGGAGGAAATCTGTTTTTCACTGTTTTCTAATAAAACAGCGGTGGTGGTGGCGAATATATTTTAATAGAAATCTAATATTTGTTTTGATATCTCTAGATTTCCATATATCTATATACATATATACATATATACATGTGCATACACACACACACACACACACACACACACACACACACACACACACACAAACACACACACACACACACACACACACACACACACACACACACACACACATATATATATATATATATATATATATATATATATATATATATATATATGCATATATGTGTGTGCGTGCGCGTGTGTGTGATGTATAGCCTTATCTATCTATTTATCTCTCTCTATCTATATATATATCTAACAATGATAATATTGATTAATCGATAGACATAATTCACGATAGACGTAATGTAACTATATTCGATCATGCTACATTATTACCCATTTAAAATATTCACTGAAGAATATGTAATTAACTTTTTATCACAAGGTTAGAATTTATGCAAATACATAACTTATTTATTCAAGGTAAAGGCAGCTCCATAAGCCAATACTGAAACTTTATTTCTTTGTGTAATTCCCCTGAATAATTGAACATTACTGATAAGAGAATGGAGGAACGAGATGGAGAGAGAATAGATAGATGGATAGATAGATAGATAGGTAGATATTACATGCCCCACGTCTCCCCTTTCTCTTTTCTCTTCTTTCTCTCTCTTCTCTTTCATCGTTTTATCGCTCCCCCCTCCCTTCTTTTTTTTTTCTTTTTTTTTTTTATCTTTTCTCACCTTTTCTCCTCCTCTCTTTCCTATTCATATTCCCCCTCTTTCCTTTTTTTCTCTCTTTTCTTCTCTTTTCATTTTACTTTCAGCTCTCTCTCTCTCCTCACTTCCTTTCCTTTTACCTTTATCTCTCTTCTTCTCCTCTTCCATTCCCTTTATCTTTCTTCCCATCTCTTCCCTCCCCCCTTTCCCCCTTTCCTTCATCAGCAGCATAATAAAAAATAAAAAATAAATGAAATAAGAAATAAGAAAGAAAATGATCCAGAAGAAATACACAAAAAATTGCAGACGAATATAACTCTCACCTTTTATTCTTAATTGCATTTTTAACACGAGAATAACTTTCGTAGCGTCGACACTGAGCCTCATCGTCTGGGAGGAAGGAGGGGAGGGGAGTGGAAGGGAATGATAAATACTACCAAGAGGAGGAGAAAGTAGGACATACATTACGCACACACACACACACACACACACATACACACACACACACACACATACACACATACACACACACACACACGCACGCACACACACACACACACACACACACACATATATATATGTATGACTGTCGTGATGGTCCAGTGGTTAGAGCACTGGACTCCGACCCTCGTGGTCCCGAGTTCAATTCCCCGTCGCGGCGGTCGTAAAAATGCCTGCGCTCTGATTGCTGGCTCGAGCGCGATCTCACGGCGAGAAAATAACATATCACCTTGAGAAATCAAACGCAGGTGTCGCAGGGGAAGTCGCCGCCGTGGCAAAAGTGTTAGCACGCCGAACCGCGGTTGATTGGGAAGGGCATCCAATCAGGCAAGGGTGACACTGCCATAGAACCTCTCAATTCGAACTGAGAGAGGCCTATGACCTGCAGTGGAATGAATGGCTGTTAAAAAATATATATATATTCACATACATATATATATGTATATATATGAATATAAATCTATATCTATATCTATCTCTATATCTATTTATTTATCCATCTATCTCTCTATCTATACATATATACATACATACATACTAGACCACACACACACACACAAATGCGTGAAAAGATGCTAGACACACGTCACGAGTGTGTACGCCATTCCGAAATCTCACGCGAGAGGAGTTAGGCGTGAGGTGAGGTCAGAGGCGTGAGATGTGAGATGACATGAGGAGTGTAAGGACACCTCCACACAGGACATCATTGAATTTACGTGAGCAGTATAGTATAGAAAATGAAATATTTTTGAAAGATATCTGGTCACAAGGTTGCTAAAGATTCCTGAAATGTAGGATGTGAATTTTTGATTATCTTTATTAAGTAATGTGAACTGTTTGTTGGTTTACATTGATTGATTATTGTGTCTTTTATGATTTACTTTAAGATGTATATCATCATATTTTTTAAAAACAAAAATAATAATAACAATATTTTCTAAAATATAAATAATAATAACAATATTAAAAAAAAAAAATAGAAATAAAAATAACAATAAAGCAATAACAAAATCTAAAACTAGCATGAAAACATTAGGACGATCTAAGATCATTAATCTTTAATTTAAAAGCAATTAAAGAGCCACCATTTCCTCATTAATTGCCCCCTGAAGATTCTATATTGTCTTAGGGGGAAATCAACATTTAATTGCAGTAAACGTATTATTATATTCAAGGAGAGAGAGAAAAGGAAAAGGGAAAATTGAGAGCTGTTAGGGAATGGAAGATAGATAAATAGATATATTGATAGATGGACATGTTTGTAGGTCACGAGAGATAGATAGATAGATAGATAGATAGATAGATAGATAGATAGATAGAAACACAGACAAACAGACAGACAGACAGATAGATAGAAAGATAGATAGACAGATAGATAGATAGATATATAGATAGATAGAGAGGGGGGAGGTGAGGTAGAGAAAGAGAGATAGAAGAGGGTAGAAGAGAGAAACAACAAGAAAGAAGGAGAAAACGAGAACCTAAGAGACAGACAAACAAACAGAAAGTTATACAAATTAATTCCATTATTATTCCCATCATGCAAAATAACATAAAAATTCAACTGCATAATCTATTAGATATATTTCCGTTTATTGTCTTGAATACTGCTTTTCTTCTTTCATTTCCCTTCATTATCAATTATCTTGTTTATGCTGTTCTATATCCTTTAATATACTCTCTTCCTAAATAAGGGAAGAAATGAAATGTAAACAAAAATGTACGTTTTTTTTTTCTCTAGTTAGACGATAAACAACATAAAAGCAAAACAAAAATAATGATAATGCATTTTTTTTTTCTGAACTGTATTCGATATTCGAGTGATTATGAATAAATTAATAACAACGAAAGTAATTATAGAGACAGTAGCGTTAGTAATGATAATGATAATAATCATAAAAATAGTGATAATGACAACGATAATGATAATGATGATTATGATAATGGTGATGGCAATAGTAATGACAACAATGGTGATGATAATGATAATGATGATAATAATAATGATAATGATATTAATGAAATTATAATATTAATGAAATGATAATGCTATTGATAATAGTAATAGTCATTGTGATATTAAT
>NC_061820.1:9104444-9109444 GCF_019202785.1 Penaeus chinensis
GTTGGTGGATGAGTTGGCGTGTGACAAGGGAAGGGGGGGGGGGATGTAGAAAGAGAAGGAGAAAGAATGAGAAAATGAAGAGGAGGAAGAGGAGGAAAGGAGGAGGAAGAATGAGATAAAGAAGAAAAAAAGAGGAGGAGGAGGAAAAACCTTTATTATTTTTTTTCCTTAAGCTTCCTCTTCCTCTTTCTTTCCTCCTTTTCTATCCTTTATTTTTCCCCTTCGTCCTTTCTATTTTTCTCTATCTCCCCCTTCTTCTGTTATTCTTCTTCTTATTCTTTCATCTTGATTTTTTTTCTCTTCTCACCACGAAACTCGAAAGATCTTTTAAAAGGTCATAACAGGTCATGCTGGTTTTTTTTTCTTCATTATATACAATTTTTTTTTTTATCTTTTAATTTAATTTCGTTTTTAATTTTACTGATTTATTTCCCCTTTATTTCTATATTTTTTTTTATTCATTATTATTTTTTAGAATTGTTCGATTTTTTTTCCCTTTTCATATAATTTCTGGTTTTATTATCATTTAAATTTAATCTATATATAATTGTCGCAATTTTCCTTCATCTCTTCTTATTTTCTTCTCTTTTTTATGTGCTGTTTCCTTGTTATTTATTCTCAGTTTATTTTTTACTATATGCAATATAAGGAATGATACTGTTTGCTTTCTCTTTTTCTTTCGTTCATGTTCTAGTTTCTCGGTCTGTCCTCTCTCTCTCTCTCTCTCTCTCTCTCTCTCTCTCTGTCTCTCTCTCGCTCTCTCTTTATCTGTCTCTCTTTCTCTCTGTCTCTCTCTCTTCGTCCCTTCTGCAATCTCCTCTCCTTCTCTTTCCTTCTCCTTCCCTCTCAATCTCTCTTTCCTACCTCTCCCCCTCTTCTCTTTCTACCTTTTATTTCTTATACTTATTTCCAACCAAGATATACTACAACGCAATATAGTACTGTTTTCCATTATATTCACATCAAGGCAAAATAGTCATAAAATCTTCTCGGATACAATAGGAACGAAAAAAAAAAAAAAAGATACAAATAAAAAAAAAAAAATCAATAGTTTCGTCTGTAGCTTAATAAGAAAAATCAAAACATTAAAAGAAATATATGTTCTTACACCCCCCCCCCCCCCCCCCCAAAAAAAAAAAATAGAGAAGCAAGGAAGAGATGAAGATAGAGCTAAATTACTTAAGGCCACACTTTTTTTTTTTTTTTTTTTTTTTTTTTCATGCAGAGCTGGCCCGCCGATAATTTTCAATGGAAAATCATTAAGTTTTATAAAATTCCCGTCGAAAATAATTCCCGACGTTTTTCGTGTTATTTTTATTTTATATTTTTTTATTCCCACCGAAAGAAAGTCTTGATTTTTGCTATTCTGTTCTGCTATCCGTCTGATCAATCTTACTGGAGCCACAGGGTTTAAAGAAAACTCCAGAAAACTAGTTTTAAAAAGAATAATATTTTTTTTCCCCGCCTAATTTTTTTTTGTCGGCCTCAGAGGAGAAAACAAAAATAAAACTATTATTTGGACGAGTTTTACTTTTTTATTACTACTTCCTATATTACATATTCGCTATGCAAAAAAAAAAAAAAAAAAAAAAAAAAAAATACTGTGGCCTAAAAATAAAATTTAAAGCAATACTAGTGGGGGGGGGGGGGGGAGATTAATGTTGCAAGAATTTTCCTTAACAGCAGTTTGGCGCACTGATGTGAATTAAAAACATACACACACACACACACACACACACACACACACACACATACACATACACACACAAACATCTATCTATCTATATGAAATATCTATACACACGTATGTACCGTACCGTATATGTAAATAATCTACACGACCTCCAGACAGAAACCGGAAACAGAGCGAAGCCGCGGCAGCCTCTCCGCCGGATTCCGCTTTTGCGCGAATTACAGAAGGCAGGAAAAGGGTCCGCGAGAGAGGGCGAGCGAGGTCGGTTGGGTTTACTTGGTGTTGACTGTTATTATCATTACTGATATTGTTGTTATTAATGTTATCATCATTATCATTATTATCATTATCATTACCGTCATCATTGTCATTATCATCACCGTCATCATTATCATTATCACCATCATCATTATCATTATCATCATTATCATTACCATCATCATTGTCATTATCACCATCATCATTATCATTATTATCACTACCATCATCATTATCATTATCATTACCATCATCTTTGTCATTATCATCATATTATTATCATCATCCTACTATTACCAATGCCATCACTATTATCATATATATCATCTCTATTCTAATTATCACTATAGTATATCCAAGTAGCCACATCTGAAGCCACACTTAAATTTCCCGAAGACCTAAACACCCAGACTTACCACACAGCTAATTAAAACAGCTCTTTACGCCGGGCATAGTAGGAAGGTCATTCCAGGTCACGCGCGTCACTCTCCATGCCCTTTGACCCAAGCTTGGTTAGGCCAGCCCACAGAAGGAGGCTCTATTTTTTTTTTTTTTTTTTTTTACCTCGCCGCCTACCTCCATCGCTTTCTAAAGATAAGACAGATAGATGGATATAGAGAGATACAGAGAAATAGGAAGATAGACAGAGATAGATAGATAGACATATATAGATAGATAGACAGATAGACAGATATAAATAGATATACAGAGAGTTTAACAGACAGACAAATGGACTGATTGACAGACGGATAGACAGACAGATAGACAGACAGACAGGCAGACAGATAAACGTATTCTGGTTTTATTATCTATTTTCCCATTTTTTTTCTGCAGCTCTTCTATTTTTTTCTGTTTTATGTACTGGTTCCGTGTTATTCATTCTCTTTTTGATTTTCATGAAATGCAACTTTAGAAAGCCTACTTTTTGTTTTCTCTTTTCCTTTCTTTCATGTTCTAGTTTTTCGGTCTGCTCGTACGTCTCCTCTTTTCTCCTATATGTATATCTGTCTCTCTCTTAGGCTCTCTCTCGCACTCTCCCTCTCTCTCTCTCTCTCTCTCTCTCTCTCTCTCTCTCTCTCTCTCTCTCTCTCTCTCTCTCTCTCTCTCTCTCTCTCTCTCCTTTCTACAACCTCCTTTCCTTCTCTTCCATTGTCTTTCCCTCCTCCTTTCTTCACTACCTTTCCCCCTCCTCTCTTTCTACCCTCAATTTCTAATGTTTATTTCCAGCCAAGATATACTACAGCGCAATATAGTATTGTTTTTCCATTATATTCACATCAACATAAAATAGTCTTAAAATCGCCTGAGATACAATAGGAACGAAATAATTTGTCAGAAAAAAACAAAGCAAATATAACAAAAGAAAACAAATAATTTCGTCTTTAGCTTATCACGAGAAATGAAGAAGCAAGGAAGAGGTGAATATAGAGCTAAATTGCTTAAGGCCAAACCATTTTTTTTCATTGCATAAAGGGCCCGCTGATAATTGCCCGTGGAAGAGCATTAAAATTTTAAAAATTCCCGGCGAAAATCTTTCCTGACGTTTTCTGTGTTGTTTTTATTATTCCCGCCCGAAGAAAAACTCTAAGATGGTATCAGTCTAATCTAACTGGATCCATGTGGTTAAATGAAATAAAAAAGACACTTGTTTAAAAAAGAATAATATTTTTCCCCGCCTATATTTCTTTCGGCATTCGGAAAGGAGAGAAAAAACTGTTACTTGGACTAGGTTTATTTTTTCCCCTGCCTCCTGCATTACATATTCGGCAGTTTTACCCGATATGTAAAAAAAAGAAAAGAAAAAAAAAAAAAAAAAAAGATTGCGTGGCCTAACAATAAAATGTAAAGCAAGACGAAAAAGGGAAAACATAATGTTACAACAAGAATTTTTATTAACAACAGTTTGATGCGCTGACGTGAATTAAAACTTCAAAAATGAAAACGCGAGTGAAAATGAATTAAAATAATGGAGGAAATGATTTGGCATTCCTTTCTAGCCTCAGTTTCACAAAAAAATATTCCATAAATAGATAAATGAATAAACACACAAACACACACACACACTCACTTATATAAATATATATGTGTGTGTGTGTATGAGTATGTGTATATATATGTATATATATACACATATATATATATATATATATATATACATGTATGTATGTATATGTATATATGTGTGTGTGTATGTATGTGTGTATGTATGTATGCACACAGCCACCCACACACACACATCTGTACCGAAGCCGCGGCAGCCTCTCCGCCGGATTCCGCTTTGTCGCGAATCACAGAAGGCAGGAACATGGTCCGCGAGAGAGGGCGAGCGCGGAGGGTTACGTTCACTGTTAACTGCTATTATCATCGCTGTTATTATTGTTATTACCATTAATGTCATTATTATCATTATTATCATTACTGTTATTATTATTATTATTATTATTATTATTATTATTAACATTATTTTTATGATTACTGTTACTATTATCCTTTTCATCATTATCATTATCATTACCATCATTATCACTGTCATCATTGTCATTATCATCATTATTACTATCATTATCATCATCAGCATAACTTCATTTATCATGGCCGTCACTATTTCTATCAATATCATCTCTATTCTAATTATCACTATAGTATATCCAAGGAGCCACATCTGAAGCCAAACTTAAATTTCCCGAAGACTAAAACACGCAGACATACCACACAGTTAATTAAAACAGCTCTTTACGCCGGGCATAGTAGGAAGGTCATTAAAGGTCACACGACTCACACTCCATGCCCTTTGACCCGAGTTTGGTCAGGCCGCCGACAGAATGAAGTCCCTTGACTCTTTATCAGGAAAGTGTGTTAAGATGTTTTCTAGAGAGCTTAGAGAAATTGTATAGAAAAGAGAGAGAGAGAAAGAGAGAGAGAGAGAGAGAGAGAGAGAGAGAGAGAGAGAGAGAGAGAGAGAGAGAGAGAGAGAGAGAGAGAGAGAGAGAGAGAGAGAGAGAGAGGGAGAGAGAGAGAGGGGGGGGGGGGGGGCGTGACCGGGTAAATT
>NC_061820.1:9117485-9119985 GCF_019202785.1 Penaeus chinensis
GGAAAAGGAGAGGGGGAAAAAGGGAGAGAGAGAGAGAGGAGAAGAGAGGGAGGGAGAGAGAGAGAGAGACGAGAAGAGAGAAGAGGGAGAGGAAGGGGGGGGGGAGAGAGAGATGAAGAGAGAGTTTGAGAGAGAGAGAGAGAGAGAGAGAGGGGGGAGGAAGCGAAGAGAGAGAGATGATGAGGGAGGAGGGGGGGGGAGAGAGGAGAGAGGAGAGAGGAGAAGAAGACGGGAAAGAAAAGAGGAGAGAGGAGAGAGAGAGAAGGAGAGAGAAGAAAGGGGAAGGGGGGAGAGAGAGAGGGGAGGAGAGAGATGAGGGGAAGAGAGGGGGGGAGACAGAGAGGAAGAGAGAGAGAAGAGGAGAGAGAGAGGGGAGGGGGAAAGCAAAGGAGAGGAGGCGGTGGAGAGAGAGGGAGGAGAGAGAGAGAAGTGAAGAGGCGAGAAGAAAGAGGAGGAGGGGGAGAAAGAGGAGGAGAAAAGAGAGAGAGAGAGAGGAGAGGAGTGGAGAGAGAGAGAGGGGGAGTGAGAGAGGGAGAGAAGAAAAGGGGGATGAGAGAGAGAGAGGAGAAGAGAGAGAGAGGAAAGAGAGAGAGAGAGAGAGGAGAGAGAGAGGAGAGAGAGATGAGAGGGGGGGTTTTGGGGAGAGGGGAGAGAAAAGAGAGAGAGGTGGAGAGAAGAGGAGAGGAGAGGAGAGAGAGAGGAGAGAGAGGAGGAGAGAGCAAGAGAGAGCGGAGAGAGAGAGAGAGGACGAGAGATGAGAGAGGGGAGGGTGGAGAGGAGAGGGGGAAGGGGGGGGGCCACACCACACAACAAAAGAGAGAGGAGAGAGAGAGAGAGAAGAGAGGAAGGAGAGAGGGGAGAGAGAGAGATGAGAGAGAGAGAGAGATTGATAGAGAAAGAGAGCGAGAGAGAGAAAGGAGATAAGTACTAAACAAGAAGATATAACAGACACACACAAGAAACGCTTTTGTTTCCTTGAGGCATTCATAAACACAAGCTCAAAGGAGAAAGGACAACAAAACGAAACAAAGAAACAAAAAAAAAAGATAAAGAAGCAACAAAACAAGCACAAAACAAAGAATATAATAGAGATGAAAAAAGATACATATTATTGTTTTTCATCTTATCTGCCTTTCCATTGTTTCATGCGTATATATGTATATATTTTTTAAAAATTTCATTCTTTGTCTCCTGCTTGACTGTTTGTGTTTGTTTGATTATTATTCGCGTCTGAGATGAAGACATATCCTTGACAAAAAAAAAAAAAAAATATCCATTTTCCATTCTACAAAGCTTTTGTAGAGTGGAAAAGGCAGTTATGTTTTGTTTTATTTTCTTCCTCTTTTTATGTTGTCTTTCATGATTGGCAATTTTACGGACGACTCTCCCGCTCAAAGTGCATTTTCGAGACGTGTTCACTTAGTGTTATTATTATTGTTTTATTATTAGCGAAGTATCCCCTCTGGTCATCACAGGTAATAAAAAACGGAATAGACACTTAGTTGACCTTCCGTTTTCTTCTCTTCTTCTGTTCTTTTAATTTCTTTTAATAATTGTTTCTTTGCTTTGTCTAATTGCGAAATAAATGATTTTGATATATTTTTCTTTGATTTTATTTTTCCTATGTAATTTCCATTTGGTTTTATCTATTCTATTATCATTACTGAGACTGAGACACACACACACACACACACACACACACACACACATTACACACCTACACGCACGCAAACTCACACAACACCCACACACCTCTTTCATCTCAAATACCCCTTTTCATCCTCCACACACCCTCTCATCAACCAAACTTTTCTTGGGTAAAAAGGACCCAAGACTTTTAGAAGTGTTCTGTACACATCATTAGACGGAAAAGGAAACACAACCGAGGCCCAACACTTAAGTTACCCCTCTGACCGTCCGAGTTGTAAAGAAAACGGGCTCTCGTGTGACAATCGCGCTCATAGAAAATGGAATTTCGTTGACACATCATTAAGCACTAAATGTTGTGCACAAGCACTTCGTCAACAAACACACACAGAGCGAAGGGAAAAAAGACAGAACAGCGAAAAATTAAATCTAAAAATGTCTTATTATATCAGGCACTCCAGGTCTTATAAACAAAGCCTTCATTAATGAGGAAATGCTTCATTAGCAAAGACTTAAAAATCATTCTAGAATGCAAGCAATTTCAGTCCGAAATTGAATTAAAGTGTGACACAGAAAACAAATAAGAAAGAAAGGATGGTAGATTATAAAAAAAATCAAGAAAAATGGCTAGAAAGATAATGGCAACGGAGAAGAAAAAAGAAAGAAAGAGAGAGAGGGAATGATAGTGAGAGAGTGAGAGAGAGAGAGAGAGAGAGAGAGAGAGAGAGAGAGAGAGAGAGAGAGAGAGAGAGAGAGAGAGAGAGAGAGAGAGAGAGAGAGAGAGAGAGAGAGAGAGAGAGACGGACAGAGAGAAAGAAAGACAGACACACAAATAGACAGATACGGAGAAGGA
>NC_061820.1:9124985-9127485 GCF_019202785.1 Penaeus chinensis
ATAATAATAAAAATCATAATAATAATTATGATAAAAGTAAAAGATAATAAAGATAATGATACTGGTAATAACAATGATAATGATAGTAACAATGATAATAATAATAGTAATCTTAATAATTATAATAATACTAGTGATAATAATTCTTATGATAATAACAACAACAATAGTTGTAATAATGATAATAATAATGATAATGATAATGATAAAATTAATGATAATGATAAAAATATATTTATAACAGCGATAACATTAATAAAATTGGTTTTTAATTTTACGCGGGTATAATAAAAAGATCAAGAGAGTAAAATTAATTGTAGTTTTTTAGATCTAAATTTTACGCACTGCCACGTCAGAGTAAAACAGCAGTTCATAAAACAGAAGAACTTCCTTCAGAAAACCGAACCGAAGTTTCCCGCGCAAAATTCTGAAGAAACTTGCGAAACACATCTAAAAGCAAAGACGATGTATGAAAGGCAGGGCGAAACGTGAATCAAGCCAATAGATGGCAGTAGGAAAGTGCGCCTATTATGTCATTTGTCTTTGCGATTTTTTTTTTTTTTTTAATGATAATGAGTTTTCGGTATTAGTTCACACTCATTCGCTCTCTCTAACAGAAGGAGAGGTATAGATAGAATTAAAAGCATACGATATAAACCATAAATCACAATAACAAACAATATAGTACTGTGTCAGGCTAATAGATGGCATTGCTGACCGTGTGGTTTATGGTTTATAACGTCTGTGTTTAACTTTATCAATAAACCCTTTTCTGCTAAAGAGAGCGAATTAGTGTAAATTAATATCGAAATCATAATTTAAAAAGAATTCTCTTTCGCAAAGACGAGGCGCACTTCCCTACTGCCATCTATCGGCTTGATTCAAGTCTTTCATACATCGCCTTTGGTTTTAGACGTGTGTTTCACAAATTTCTTCTGAATTTTACGCGGGAAACTCAGATCTGTAACGTTGATCAAACCGAGAGATGGTTGTAGGAAAGTTTGCCTATTTAAACGCCATCTGTTAATCTAACACAATACTGTATTATTTGCTATTGTGGTCATTGGTTTATAATGTCTGGTTTTAATTTTATCAATACCTCTCCTTCTGTCAAAGAGAACGAATGCGTGTAGACTAGTACCGAAACTGTTTTTTTTTTTTTTTTTTTTTTCGCAAAGACGAGAAATAAGCGTACTTTCCTACTGCCATCTATCGGTTTGATTCACGTTACGCCTGTCTTTGCTTTTAGGCGTGTGTTTCGCAAGTATCATCAGAACTTTTCGCGAGAAATGTTTTTCTGGTTCGTGCTCTGATATTTCATCCAGGTAATAAAGAGTAAAAAAAGAAATCAGATCTAACAGGTGAGTCAAGCCGATAGATGGCAATAAAAAAGAGTGCCTATTTAAACGACTGGAAAGACATGTCAGCAGCGCCATCTGTTAACCTGACTCATTACTATAAAATATATAAATATTTTCTTCTGCCATCTATCGGTTTGATTTACGTGGCGCCTATCAATCACACATCGTCTTTGCTTTTTGGTGTGTGTTTCGTAAGTTTGTTGAAAATTTTGCGCGGGAAACTTAGCTTCTTCGGTTTATAGGAAGTTCTTCTGGTTTATGCTTTGCTGTTTAATCCCGAAAAAAAACAGCCCGTAAAAAAAATTGGATTTGACAATTTTTTTTTTTTTTTCTGGAACTTATCCTGATGATGTATATAATCCAAAGCGGGTTTATTACTGATTATGATTATCATCATCTCATTATTATTATTATTATTATTATTATTATTATTATTATTATTATTATTATTAATAATATTATTAATATTATCATTATCACTGTTGCTGTTACCATTAATATTATTGTTGTTGTTATTATTACTATCATTATTATTGTTTTATTATTATCATTATTGTTATTATTATTATTATTATTATTATTATTATTATTATTATTATTATCATTATTGTTATTATTATTACTTTTATTATTATCATGATCATTATCATTATCATCATCATTTTATCACTATGATTAGTAGTAGTATCACTATTAATTTTGTTGTTTTGATAATTATTATAACCGTTATTATTGTTATCATTACTATTGTTGTTATTATCATTCTTATTGTTGTTATTGTTAACATCATTATGAATATTACTATTATTATTATTATCATTATTATCATCATTGGTGCTATTATTGTCATTATCATTATTATTGTTGTTGTTGATGTTGTTATGTTTATGATCATCAGTACTATTATTAATATCAGTATTATTGTTATCGTTATTATTATTATTATTATTGTTGTTGTTATTGTTGTTGTTGTATTTATTATTATTATTACTATTACTATTATTATTATTACCATTGTTATTGTTATTGTTATTAATATTATTGTTATTATTATTATTTTGATTTTATTATGATTATGATTATCATTATTGCTATTATTGTTTAATTACCATAATCATCATCATCATCATTACTGTAGT
>NC_061820.1:9159985-9162485 GCF_019202785.1 Penaeus chinensis
TTACCCCACTGAGACAGGTGGACGTGGCGGATTGGCAGGTGGATGTGGCGGATTGACACCTAACTGGCTAGGGGCTGCCTAGCTTAGGCGGGCGGTAGCCAACCAGTGAAACGCGAAGTTTACTCCCACCGACGCGCACGACCCGTGGCACCCGGTTCTTCGCCAAACAAACCAGGTTTATAACCCGTAGACTGTCGGACGCCGTGTTATTTCACCACACTGAGGTTGTTGTGCAGAGTGACCTCTCCGCTTGCTAGGAAGTGCTTCTCCCTGTTGGTTGTTGCATGGCCCAGGCTGGATGTAGGAGGTGCTGTGTTACCCAAGCACCAACACTTCGCACTTGACATACGCTGGCTTGATCCAGGGAAAAGTGAGGCTGATACGCTGGAGCCAGTTTCTGCTGCAGGGGCTTCCATTCTTCTGCCTGTCGGTTCCCCATACATAGACTGCTTGCCGGCCAAAGCTAAAGAGAGCAGTCTTCCCTGCACGCTCGTGACCCTGAGCAGGGACCCTTAGTACCAGGAGCTACCAGCAGGGCGGCTGGACCTGGCCTCCAAGATCCCGTGGAGAGCGGGTTTCTGCCTTGTTGCAAGGTTTGCATGGTAAGATGGTAAGAGACCTACAAACCGTGACCCAGGCAGGGGTGGCGGTATGTGGATGTGCTTGCCAATAGCACACCACCGGATGCCTTTTTCCGTCATGCCCAGGACGAATATATATATACAATATATATATTTATATATGTATACACACACACACACACACACACACACACACACACACACACACACACACACATATATATATATATATATATATATATATATATATATAACAATCCTCCTTGACCTGGCCTCGAACCTAAGTCACTCCGGGTATGAGACCGGTGGGCGGTACTAAACCAACCATGCCACTAAAAGGAGTGTGCAACTAGGATCTAAGTAGCTCCATAGACATTACCTATCTACTCATACATGAGTAATGATAGCGAGGTTTTACACACACTCCCTGTGGGCACTCGGTTGAAAATGATTTAGAAATTCGAAACCGAAGTCAGATATACTGAGGTATATATATGAAAGTCGGAATAATGCAATACCGCATTGATATAAATATATAACAATCCTCCCTGACCTGGCCTCGAACCTAGGTCACTCCGGGTGTGTGTGTGTGTGTGTGTGTGTGTGTGTTTTTAATATATATATATATACAGAGAGAGAGAGAGAGAGAGAGAGAGAGAGAGAGAGAGAGAGAGAGAGAGAGAGAGAGAGAGAGAGAGAGAGAGAGAGAGAGAGAGAGAGAGGGAGATTATTGTATTTGCATTCAGTCCTCTGTCCTACGACAGGTCCTTTCTGACGTCCATTTTCTAAACAAAACTCTATTTACCCCCCTTCTTACACGGGGAGCCAATTCTTGAGTTGTCTGCCATAAATACAAGGGAAAGACCAATCAGTATGGTTTCCCGTTGCCTTTCCAGTCTCCAGAAGGGTTGCCAGTCAAGGCTAAAGAGTGCCCTCTATCCTTATTTCTACTTATTCTATAGATGTGACCCATTTATATATATACATATGTATATATATATATATTTATTTATTTATTTACATATATATACGTATATATAAATACACACACACACACACACACACACACACACACACACACACACACACACACACATATATATATATATATATATATATATATATATATATATATGAATACGCATGTGTGTGTGTATGCACGTAATGTATACATCATCTTGATACATCACGGGGATTACACCCGCACAGTGAATCTAAGCTAAACAAAATAGCTTTATTAAAGGCTACTCTCTATTGTCATTAATTTTGTATATCTGAAATAATAAAACTAACAACAACTTACTAAATCTATCTGTCAAAGATAAATATGCAAACTGATACCAAGAGCATTATCTGCTATTGGCATCATCCTTTTTATATTTCAGTCTGTCGAGCCGCATATCTGTCTATCTATCTACTTATATATTTATTTATTCATCTATCTATATATCAGTCAATCAACAAACCAAGCTATCTGCATCTCTATCTATCTATCTGTCTATTTAGTCCTCCCCTTTTCCTTGCACCAGCAAACACTCCGCTGTCACACTATATCCTCACACACACATACATATCATATATATATATATATATATATATATATATATATATATATATATATATATATATATATATGTGAGTGTGTGTGTGTGTGTGTGTGTGTGTGTATGTGTGTATATAATGCATACATTCATATATATATATATATACATATATATACACTTTATACACACACACACACACACACACACACACACACACACACATATATATATATATGTATATATATATATATATATGTATATATACATATATATACATATTTATATATGTATATATATATATATATATATATATATATATAAATATATATATGTGTGTGTGTGTGTGTGTATGTATGTATATAGTGTATATATAAA
>NC_061820.1:9177485-9182485 GCF_019202785.1 Penaeus chinensis
TCCCCCCATCTCTCCTCTCTCTCTCTCTCTCCTCCCCTCCCTCCCTCCCTTCCTCCCTCCATCCCTCCCTAACTCTCCCCCCATCTCTCTCTCTCTCCCCCTCCCTCCCTCCCTCCCTTCCTCCCCCCTCCCTCCCTCCCTCCCTGACCCCCTCCCTCTTTCTCTCTCTCTCTTCCCCTCGCGTCCCCTGTCTCTCCTCGTTGCTGGACACTAGTCAGGACAGGCGCGGGAAACATCATTAGCTAATAACCCGTGAATCATTAGGAAGGGGATGTCATTATCTGCCGGAGCAGAGGGGAAAGGGGATAGAGGGGAGGTGAGGGCGAAAGGAGAAAAGGGAAGGGAAGAGAAGAGATGGATGGGTTAAAGAGAAGAGTGAAATGGAGAGAGGGAGAAATGAAGAGAGGGAGAAAGGAGGGAAGAGGGTATAGGGGGAAAGGGAAAATGGGAGGGAGGACGAAGGGAGAGAAAAAGGGAAAGGGAAAGAGGAGGGAGAAGGGGAAAGGGAGGGAGGAGAGTGAAGAGTGAAGGAGGGAAGAGTGGAAAGGGAGAGAGGAGAAACGGAGAGAGTGGAAAAGGCGAAGGCGAAAGGAGAGAAAAGGGGAAAGTGAGAGGTCGTGTGAAGGAGGAAAGAGGCTAAGGGAGAGATGGAGAAGGGGAGGAAAGGACGATAGTAGAGAAGAGGGGGAAGAGAGGGAGGGGAAAGAAGGCTGAAAGAGGGAGGGCTGAAAGTGACAGAGGGGAAAGGAAGAGAAAACGAAATGAGAGAAGAGGGGAAACGAAGAGAAGAGAGTGAAAGGTGAAGGAGAAAATAATAAAGCAAATTTAATAATTTAGTTTTATTCCATTCGTTATATACTGTCTGTTTCATTTTGTTTCAAATCCCCCTCTGTGCAAGGAATGGCCGGGGCTACTATCCACTGACGGTGCGGGAATTGAACGCGGGTCAGCAAGATTGCAAGACGAGAACGCTACAATTGCGCCACACAGTGTAAAAGGGAAATAAGAGAAAAGGGAGGGAAGGACGATAGTGGGGAAGAGGGGAAAGGGAGAGAGGAGTGGAAGGAGGGAAGGGTGGAAGGGAGAGAAGGCAGGAAAATTAGAAATAAAAATAGAAATGGGAAAAGAAAAAGAGATGGGATGAAAGAGCAAAATGAGAGACGAAAGGGAAGGGTGAAGGAAGGAAGAGGGAGAGAAAGAGAAAGGGAAAATAGAGGGAAGAATAAAAAGAAAAGAGAGAGGACGGAAGGGTGAAGGAAGAGTTAAGAGAAGGGAATAAAGAGGAGAGGGAGGAAGGACAGAAGGAAGGATAAAGGAGGGAAGGAGAAAAGAAGAGAAGGGTAAGGAAAGAGCGAAGGAGGTTTGTGGAGAAAGGGTTTAGGGTAGACGGAAGGATGAGAGGGTAGAGGGAAGTGGATAAAGGCAAAGGAACAAAAAGGGGATAGAGGGAAGAGGAAGGATATGGGGAAAGACAGGGAGACGATAAAAGGAATAAATTGGAAGGGGAGAAGAGAGTAAAGGAAAGAAGGAAGAAGAAGAAGCTTGCAGGGAACATTGGGAAGAGTAGAGGGGGGGGGGGGGGAGAAGAAACGAAAGGAAAGGTAAAAGATAAGGAAAAAAAAAACGAAAATAGTCGGGAAAGCCTTACAGGAAGGTCGATTGGAGATAGAAAAGCCAGATAAAAGGAGAAAGGAAACACAAGAGAAAAGAGAAGGGGAGAGGGGGAAAGGCTGATGAGAGAGGGGAGGGGAGAAGAAGGGATGAAGGGAGAGATAGCAAGACAGAGAGAGGGAGAGAGATATCATCATTAAGCTTTCTGCTCGATTCTGGATCTTACTCACTAATTCCCGATAATGGATTCCACTTGACGCTGTTTGACAGGGAGCGGGGAGGAAAGGGAAGGATATAGGGGAGATTTGGAGGGAAAGGGAAGGGCGAGAGGGAAAGGGAATTGTTGGGGGAAAGGGAAGGATATAGGGGAGATTTGGAGGGAAAGGGAAGGGGAAGAAGAGTAGAGTGGTTGGGGGAAAGGGAAGGATATAGGGGAGATTTAGCGGGAAGGGAAGAGGAAAAGGGAGAGTTAGCAGGAGACTTAGAGGTAAAGGAAGGGGAGTTGGGGAAATTTCACGAAAAGGAAAGGGGAAAAGGGAAAGGGGGGAGGGAATGCATGAGTAACAGGACGAATTAGGGGAAGATTTAAGTGAGAAGGAAAGGGGGATAATAAAAAAAAAGATAATAAATATAATAATAAAAAATAATAAAAATAAAATATAATAAAATAATAAAAATAAATAAAAAAAATATAATAAAAAAATGACAGGGAATGGGGACGAACGGGAAAGATTCAGGGGAATTTTAGCGGGATGGAAAAGGGGAAAAGGGAAATGGAGTGGGGAGGAAAACGAAGGGCTAGAAGGAAATTTAGGGCAGATTGAAAGAAAGGTAAATATTTAGGGGAAAAATAAGGAAATAATGGGTTAGGGGAGATTTCGCGGGAAGGGAAGGGGAAAAGAGAAGACAGGAAAACGGAGATTAAGGGAAAAAAAAAAAAAGAAAATGATAGAAACAGAGAGCGCGAAAAGAGGGAAATATATCGGGCCGGAGATATTTGGAAGGAAGGAAAGGGAGAAGGAAAGGGAAAGGGAAAGGGAAAGGAAAGAAAATAATTTATTGGAGATTTAAGGGAGAGAGAAAATGAGAAGATATGAATTTAGGGGAAAAGGGGGAAAGAAAGAGGAAACTAACAGGGAATGGGGGGAGAGGTAAAGGGTTAAGGTAAGGACTAAGGGGAAAGGGGAAAAGGAAGAGGAAAGTAGAAGTAGGAGGGAAAGAGTAGGAGACAGTGGGGAGGAAAGAATTTAGAAGGAGGGAAAAACGTAAGGGTTGGAGGAAATAAAAGGAGCGAAAATTAGCGTGAAAGAAAGAGAGAGGAAAGAAAAAGAGGGCAAGTGGAAGATAAGGAAATAATAAGGAAAAATAGATGGATAGATAGGTAGATAGATAGATAGAGAGAAGGGGGGGGGGTTGAGAGAGAGAGAGAGAGAGAAGAGAGAGAGAGAGAGAGAGAGAGAGAGAGAGAGAGAGAGAGAGAGAGAGAGAGAGAGAGAGAGAGAGAGAGAGAGAGAGAGAGAGAGAGAGAGAGACAGACAGAGATAAGGGAGCAGACCAAGAATAAAAGAAGGAAAGAGCGAAAAGGAAAGGAAAGGAAAGGAAAAGGACAAAATCATAAGAAGGAGAGAGAGGGGATAGGGAAAGGGGTGATATGAGGAAACAAAAAAAAAACTGATTATCATTTCCTGTCATAATTGGGTCTGTCGCTACCTCAACCCCTTCGCTCGATGACAACTTAACCGAAGCTTTACGAAAGAAGAAAAATGTAATAAAAGAAAAGAATATCTAAGAATCTTGCGAAGAAAATCATAAAGGGGGTTTAAAAATCTGAGAAAAGGAAGAAAGAAAGAAGAAAGACAAAACATAAAGAAAAGAAAAGAAGAAAAAAAAAAGGCTGATGATGATAAAAAGGAAAGATAAAAAAGTGTAAGACTAAACCCAAAATTACTAAAATAATTGTGAAAGTAAGAAATGAAATATAAAAAAAAGAAATAGTTTTAAAAGACAAGACAGGACTATAATAAACAAACTTGTTAAAAATCGTGGAGCAGCAAAATCTCGAAAAAGAATATGTAGGAAAAGAAAGCAAGAAAATAATATTTCAAAACAGAAACAACGAACATATGACTCAAAACATATGGTAGAAGGATATAAAAAAAGACATAGACAAAGAAAAGTACAATAGAGATTACACCCTGAAAATTAAAAACACAAGAAAACCCTTTAAAAAAATAGCAAGGCAACAAGGTCTTAGAAATCGCCTCCAGAAGGTGGATTTATCGCTCAAAATTATGGAAAAGTACGAAACAAATCACCTCCATAAATCAGGTCCTGTGTTCTAAAAGTCTTCAGCTCTGCGCTTGCTGGGATCGTCCTCAAGCCTAGAACTTCTTCAAGTCTCTGATTCATGGAGATTTTTTTCCCCAACTTTTTTTTTTTTGTCTTTTTCTTTTTCTTTCTTTTTCTAGATTTTTTTTTGTATGTATGTGTAGTGAGTGTGGGTCTAATTCAATTTAATTTATTTTTTCTATTTATCTATTTATCTATTTGTCGTGGGAGAAAGGGATGAAGGATTAGGGATTGGAGAAGACATCGAGTTGGGGAATTGTGTTAACGTTGAGGAGGGTTTGTGGAGAGGGAAAATTTCCCTGTTCTGAAGAGGGGGGGGGGGGGGGCAAGGAGGCAAGAGGGAAGTATTAGCTCCTGTGGGAAGGAAGATATGCAGGGTGGGAGGAGGGGGGGGGGGGATAAAGGAATTTAAAACACCACTCCCTCCCCTCCTCTCTTTTTTTAATGGGGGTTTGAAAGATGTTGTAAAGAAAATGATAAGACTTTAAAGGAGGAGAAGGAATGCTTCTGTGTCAGTAAGAAGAGTAAGAATGAAACAAAGAGAGATAAAAAGAGATGTAATTAATTCGCTTAAAATTGTAAGGCTTTGCGTCGTTGTGCAAAAGAGACTGCAATTAGAGCTTAAAATTAAAGATATTCGTGAAGTATAATGCTGAAACGCTGAAATTAATCACGAATATATGTTATATATAGTAATTTTAAACAATCGAATGCCAATTAATCTAACAAAGAAAAAAAAATAATGAATGAGTAATGATAATATGATACTATGATAATAATATGATAGTTAATTTCATCTGATAATCATTCAAATCTAATGAACGACCTAATACACTAACCAATTTGGTCTAATAACCATCTAGTAAGGATATAATGATCCAGGATAATTCTGAATATTGAAACGTAATAGTCAATAATAATTGTAATAATCATGAACATTTCGATAGGAAAAATATGGTCTCATTAATGATATAAACTACATTCATGTATGCATTATACTAGAATTACATTGATGATGGAGATTACAAAAACAACACTAC
>NC_061820.1:9207485-9209985 GCF_019202785.1 Penaeus chinensis
AGGAGAGAAAAGAAGGAGAGAGTGAGTAAAGCGTAGAGAGCGAGGTAGAGGAAAGGAGATAGGTAGAGATAGCGTAGAGAGCGAGGTAGAGGAAGGAGATAGGTAGATAGATAGATAGATAGAGAGAGAGAGAGAGAGAGAGAGAGAGAGAGAGAGAGAGAGAGAGAGAGAGAGAGAAATATATATATATAAATATATATATATATATATATATATATATATATATATATATATATATATATATATATATATATATAAATCAACACAAACCCCCAAAACAAACCTACATAGAAAAAGAAAAAGGAAGAGGAGAACCGGAGGAGAAAACCAGAGAACCAGAGGCAAGAAACAGGTAGACGGAGAGCACGAATGATAGCCCTCGTTACGAAATCGTTTATCGGGAATCGTCCATATTGGGCAAGATATGGGTAAGATATCGCAGCTTCTCAAGGCGTCCCGTTTCATCCGTTCACGAAAGGAGGCAAATCTCTCCCGTTACGAGATCTATTTCTGTGAAATTCTCATGAGGGATTTGGATTCCGTATTTTATTTTATGGACCTATGTATCTCTTTCATGTATCTTTTATGTATTATTATCTTTTGGTTATTTGGTTATCTATTTGTTGATTTGAAGTAAATGTGTTTTCTGGTTGTGGGAAATTTGTGTGTAGATTATTGTTTTTTTTTTAATTTATTTGTTTATTGGTGAGTTTTTCATTTCTTTTGGGTTTTCTATACTCTATGTAGGTTTCTTTCCGTTCGTTCGCATCGTTTTCAAAAAATCTACAACAGATGCATAATACATAACTATGGTTATAGCATAAGCGTACCTAACTAAAAGAAAAGAAAAAAACAACAACAACAACTCAAATATTTGTTCATTTACCATTACAAATACATATATACACACCGCTCATTTTTCTTACCTTTCTCCTCACATTATTCCACTCTTCATCCACATCCACCCATCCACCCTCTCCACAGAGCCTCCTCGTCCCCCCTCTCCGTAACATCCTCATCCTTCTCCTCCATCCTTCCACTGCCACGGACTCCAAACGGGAGAAAGGAAAAGGGGACATGTTCGGTGACTGTGACCAGCGGAAGTCTTAGCGTCTCTTTCGGATCCTTCTCTAATGAGAGGGGGAGGAAGGAGGGGGGAGGGGAGGAAGGAAGAGGGGAGTGGGGAAAGGAGGGGAAAAGGAAGGAAGAGGGAAGTGGGGAAAGGAGGGGGAGAGGAAGGAAGAGGGGAGTGGGGGAAGGAGGGGGAAAGGAAGGAGGAGGGGAGTGGGGAAAGGAGGGGGAAAGGAAGGAAGAAGGGAGTGGGGAAAGGAGGGGGAAAGGAAGGAAGAAGGGAGTGGGGAAAGGAGGGGAAAGGAGGAGACATGGGAAGGAGGGAAGAGGAGGGAATAAGGGAGAGGGGAAAGTAAGCGAGAGGAGGGAAGAGGAGGGAATAAAGGAGAGGGGAAAGAAAGGGAGAGGACTGAGGAGAGCAGAGGGGAAAAGGTAGGGAGAGGAGGAAGAGAGGGGAGAGGAGGGAGGGGAAAGGAGGGAAGAAGGGAAATGAGGAAGGAAGGTAAAATAGGTAAGGAAGTCAGAGGAGAAAGGAGGGGAGATGAGAGGAGCAGAAAGGAGGGAGGAGGGAGGGGAAAGGGATAAGGATGGGGAGAGTGGAAAGGATAGGGAAAGGTGGGAGGAGGGGAGAGGAGGAGGAGGAGGAGGAGAGAGAGAGGGTGTAGAGGAAAGGAAGGATAGGGTAGGTAGGAGAGGGGAGGAAAGGAAGGACGAGGGGGTGGAGAAGGGGAAGGAAAGGGAGGAGAGAGGATTGATGAGGGGTGATGAGAGGGAAAGGGGAGGAGGGGAGAGGGGTTGGGGGTAGAGAGGAGGAGAAGAAAGGAGGACGGGGAGGGAGGAGAGAGAAGGAGGAAAACAGGGTCAGGGAAGGGAAGGGAGGAGAAGATGAGAGAGAAGGGAGAGGGATGAAATGGATTAGGGTAGAGGAGTGAGGAGGGTTGATGAGAGGGAAGGGAAGGGAAGAGGGTAGAAGAAGGGAAAGAGAGGAGGAAAGTCAAGAGGAAAGAGAGTGGGAGGGAAGTGAGGGGGGAGAGGGGGAGGGATGGAGGAAGAAAATGAACGGAGGGGAGTAAAGAGAGGAGGTAGGGAAGAGAAAGAGGATAAAGGAAAGGAAGGAAGAGGAAGGAAGGATGGAGATAGGGAATGAGAAGAGAAGAAGGGAGTGCTAGAGAGAGGAAACGAAAAAAATGTGGGATGGAAAATGTAGGGAGGGAAGGAAGAGGAGGAAAGGAAGGGAGGAAAGAGAATGGAAAAGGGGAGAGTAATGAGGGATGCAAGAAGAAAGGGAGAGAAGAGAATCGGACCTAGAGAAGGGTTAGTGATGGATATAGAGAAGGATGAGAGGAGCAGAGAAAGGGAAGGAAGAGAGGAAAACAAAAGGAAGAAGAAGGGGAACAGGAAGGAAAGGGGAAGAGTAGGAAGAGTAGGG
>NC_061820.1:9244985-9252485 GCF_019202785.1 Penaeus chinensis
CATTATTGCTGATCTGGTTATGCGTCAGGACTATCGCCTACCGATTTGATATTTCTTTCCACGTGTCGATAATTCAACGAGGTTCTACGATTTTTAAAATTGTCCCTTTCTCTTTTTTTCTTTTATATCTTTCTATCTGTCCTTTCCTCACTCTTCCTATCTTCCTCTGATCTCTCTCTCTCTCTCTCTCTCTTTCTCTGTCTGTCTATCTCTCTATTTATCTCCCTCTCTCCCTCTCGTCCTCTCTTTCTCCCATCCTCCCTTTCCCTCACTCTCTTTCTCCCTCCCTCCTCCCTCTCAGATTATAACTTTAATTTACTGAAATAATAAAAATGATCTATCTTCCTCTTCATTCTAATTTTAGTTCTACTTATTGAGCGAAAGGATCAATACTTTTTTTTCTTTTTTTTTAATATTTTAAAGGAGAATGGGTGTGTTGTATTGTGACTTCTGCCAAGACGTAGACAGAAATTCGTACCCAGATATGGAGTTAATACGATGTGCAAGAGAAAAGTGTAGAAAAGGAGTTTCTTTTATTGTTGATGGTGTTATTGTTATTGTCATCACCTGTAAAGATCTCATCTTTTTATTGTCATAACTCATGCTTCTGTTGTTATTATTATTATTCGTACTAATATCGTTCTAATTCTTCTTATTATTATTTTCCTTTTTTTCATTATTATTATTATTATTATTATTATCATTATCATTGCTATCATTATGATCATTATTGTTGTTATCACTTTAATTATTATAATCATTATCATATTTTATTTTCAGTTAGTCTTCTACTTTTCTATCAAAATTATTATCATTATTATTATGATTACTATCATCATTATGATGGTGACGATGATGATGCACTTGTCAAGAACATTTGCTCAAGCATTTGGGCTCTTAACATCAACACTGTGGAGCAGAACGTGGGCCCTGGTCTCCCACCCTGGCAGATGCCCATACCAACAGTCTCCAAGACTGACCTTCCTCAGCTCCAAAAACAAAGAGCCTTGGAAATCATCGCATTACTGTTGTCTTCTCTCAATGTAGTTCACCGCCCCTATACTGACGGATCCTTGCAGGGAAATGGTAGTGCTGGATGCGCTGCGTTTTCCTTAGTATGGAACCACCAGAAGAGGGCTGGACTCCTCAACTCAACACGTTCAACGTATTGTGAGCTAAATGGACTTCTGGATGCTGTAACTTTACTGTCACGAATCAGAGACAACGGGTTGATAGTATGTGACTCACAGGCTGCACTCCGCGCCATCTCATCTCCCATTCCTGCACACCGAGTTCTCACACAAATCCTCCGTCAGCTGGCGACAGCCTTCGTGAATTCGCAGGTGGTGCACTTCCTGTGGATCCCACGTAGGACTTCTCGCCAATGACACCGCTGATCGTCTCGCAAGGAATGCCTGCAATTTGGATCCGCCTACTGCTGGTGCAACAACTGCTTCGCTCTCGTGCTACAAGAAAATGGTACGCCAAGCTGCACTCTCCTCTACTTTCCACGATAGCAGTGCTCGGAAGGGTATTTGTGTCACCATTAAACATTATAAAAAAAATCTTCCTCTTCCACACAAGTACCAACGCAATGGACTTGTGGTTCGCCGACATACGGTAGTGAGCGCCCACATTAGACTAGGGTACCGACAAGTGTGGTAAAGGGGGAGGGGAGAGAGGCCCTACAGGACTCGTACAAGTCGTGTGATACCCCAATGCCAATACTCTACAGCATTACTGCCTTAAGTTTTCCATAGATGCATCCTTAATACCTCATAAACAGTCGGTATTAGATGTCAGTAAATATTTGCCAATGGATGACCATTTAGATTTTGGAGGGTGCTAAGTTATATAAGCTTCTCTCTGTATTTTTCTTTTTCTCCTTTTTGATTCATAGTATAGCCTGTGTGTCACAAGTTTTCTGTAACAAGTTTCATTTTGTACTAGGTCTGTCAATTTCTGAAAATAATAAATTGATAAAAAACACCAAAAATATTATTATCATTATCATTATTATAATTATCATTATTACTTTTATCATTATTATTATTATTATTACTATTATTAATATTAGTTAATGTTAATGTTATAAGTATCATTAATACTATTATTAGTAATTTCATTCTCATTATTAGCATCATCATTACCATTCGGAATACCATCATTATTTTCTTCTTTATTATTATCCCATCTTTTATTATTTTGCTACGGTCATTGCTATCAAAAGATAGAGACCCAGAGACAGAAATACAAAAAAACAGAAAACAAAAATTGAAAAACAGAATAAGACAATAAACAAGATAATAAGAATAAGACAATAAGATAATAAAAGAGAGCAAGCAAAGGGGCGAAGACAGGAGCAATTTCTTCTTTAGGTTTTCCCAGTTTTTATAGATCGTAAACAGTTCAAGCTCTAAGCCAAGGCATTTGGCGCGATTAAAATTTTGAAGCGTTAACACTAAACTGCGAGAAAAGGAAGAAAGACGAAAAAGAAAGAAGAGAATACAAGGACAAAAACAAAAACAAAACAATAATAATAATAATAATAATAATTAAAAAACGCAAGGAAAGAGAGAATAAGGACGAAAAGGAAAAGAAAAGAAAAGGAAAGAAAAGGACTTCTGGCACTAACATCTTCATTACTATCATTACCCTTGTCGTCATTATCATTGCAATTGTTATCATTGTATTTCTCTTCATCAACATCATCATCATCATTATCATCATTATCCTCTACTATGGTGATTTTCGTTTTAATCTCATTATGATTTGTTTGATTATCGTTGTCATTACTGTTGCTATTGTATATATATGTGTGTGTGTGTGTGTGTGTGTGTGTGTGTGTGTGTGTGTGTGTGTGTGTGTGTGTGTGTGTGTGTGTTTACATACATACATAACATATAAGCTTTAGTAAATTCCATTTGCTGAAGGGAAACAATAATTAAGATAGAAATAGTCTAGGATTTCTATTCCTGGCGTAGGGGAAAGGAATAGGGTGATGGGGAGTAGGGGGAGGGGATACTTAGGGTAGAGAGAGGGAGGAGCATCTGGAAAATGAAGTTATAAAGAGATTGTGATCGAGTCGTCTAAAGTGCTTATTGGGTACTTGAGATGAAAATGGGGGACGTGGGTAGAGGGATTTTTTCTTTTTCCTTTTTTTTTCGTCCGAAAGCGTGGGAACTATGCAGCTGTGTAGGACTTTTGAGTCACGAAGGAGAGAGAAGGTAAGATTTGTTTTTGCTTATGTTTTGTTTAGTTGTTGTCATAATCTACTGGCGTTTTTTTAAGTATATGCGGGACTTTTATAACATGAATTGGATTGTTGAGAATGATTTGTTTCTGTTTTCATCCTGAAATGAAGCCTAAGGTCGAGCCAAAGGAACAGATTCGGGAAAGAAAGGAAAAACATATCACAAGAAAATAAAGATTTAATATATCACTTCGAAACGAAAACGTCAGAGTTAGAGATAAAAAAAAGCAATCAAGAAAGGGAGAAGAGAGAGAGAGAGAGAGAGAGAGAGAGAGAGAGAGAGAGAGAGAGAGAGAGAGAGAGAGAGAGAGAGAGAGAAAGAGAGAGAAAGAGAGAGAGAGAGAGAATTCCTATACCTCAATTTCCTCATCCCTTCCTTTAGTAATCCTCCTCCATCTCTCCATCTCCCCCATCCGTCCCCTCCTCTCCTCTCCCTCTCCCTCGGCCCCTTCCCTCCAAACCAATTTTTCCTCTCCCTCGATCAACTGATAAGAAATCAGCCAGAGGAGAGGTTGTATCAATTTAGTTATCTATTTCCGGACAGCTGCCTCATGACGTAGAGGGAGAGGGTCGTCGGGAAGAAAAGTGGTTGATGATGAGAAGTCTAATGAAGAGAGGATGAAAGAGGAAGAAGGAGGAGAAGAAGAGAGGGAAAGAGGAGGAGAGAAGGGGAAGGTGGGGAGGGAAAGAGAGGGGGATGTGTTGTACTGGCAACGGGAATAACGTAAGGGGTCGAAGAGAGAGAGAGAGAGATGGATATATATATATATAGATAGAGAGATAGACAGATAGATAGATAGATAGAGAGAGAGAAATAAAGAAAGAGACGCATAAACAATAAAAATAAAATGAAGCACACACAAAGATACACACAAACACAATCATGTACAGTTAAACAAACAGTCTTACTTCTCTCTCTCTCTCTTTCTCTCTCTCTCTCTCTCCATTACTCCCTCCTCTCTTCCTCCCTTCCTCCCTCCTCGAATCTCTCTCCTTCTTCAACGTCCATCCCACTCTTCCTTCATCTCCCCCCTCCACACACACATAAGCAAACCCGTGTGAACGTATGTCGACAAGCAATTAGACGCACATAACTTGATGTCATCAGTTAACCGGCCCCACTTTTTCGCCCGAGTGACGCTAATGTTCCGGAAAATAGTTCTGGGAGGATCTTCCGCCGGTGATAGTGAGTGCTGGAAGGACTGGAGAATGGAGGATGGTGAATTTGATGGTGAGAATTATTTCTTGATGGTGTTGAGTTAATGGATTTTGATTTCTTTTTTAAATCATTAATTATTCGATGAGTGATGTAATGTGATGATGATTATTGTGAGGTTATTTGGGCATGGAAGATGGAAGTTGGTGTTAATGGTGTTTTTCCTCTGCCTGTGCCGGTGTGAAAGGGTATGTTAAAGAGACTAGCTTAAACATGAGGAAGATTGGGTGAGCCTTGGAGACTAGTGATAATAGTGAGGTTTATGGTGAAGCAAATTTTCGATGGTAATATATGGTGTAGATGTTGATCCCAGCGGCGATACTGATAATGATGATAATGGTGATTTTAATGTCGACAGTGACAGAAATGAGAAGAGTATTTTTTACATTTATTCTCATAGCAATAGTGATAGTGATCTTCATAGTGATGTTGCCGGTACGGCTAGTGATGGAGACCCTGGTTGATGTTGACTACTAACGATTGATTAAATTAAATCGAAAATAAAACCGGTGGTTCAGAAGGACGGATTTGTATAATAACTGACTTGAATAAATATCGAGAATTTTGCTGCAGAGAAAAAAAGAGAGAGGAAGAGAGAGAGAGAGAGAGAGAGAGAGAGAGAGAGAGAGAGAGAGAGAGAGAGAGAGAGAGAGAGAGAGAGAGAGAGAGAGAGAGAGAGAGAGAGAGAGAGAGAGAGAGAGAGAGAGAGAGAGAGAGAGAGAGAGAGAGAGAGAGAGAGAGAGAGAGAGAGAGAGAGAAAGAGAGAGAGAGAGAGAGAGAGAGAGAGAGAGAGAAGGAGAGAGAGAGGAAGAAAAAGCGAGAAAGCGTAAAGAGGAGATATTGGGAAATATGAAAACAGGGAAATCAGAAGAGAAGTAGAAATTTATGAAGCGATAATATTGACATAAAGAGAGAGAGAGAAAGAAAGAAAGACACATAATGATTTACGAAAAGATAATAAAAACAAATTAAAAAGAACTAGGAAAGAAACCAAATGAAAAGAAAGAAATAATAATAAAGAAAGGAAATAGCAGGGGCGAAAGAAGGGGAGAGCAAGAATATATGAAAAACGCGAGATATGAACGATGAGAAATATAGACGAAGGGAAAAAAGGGGCAGTCGTGAATAATAGAAAGAGGGAAAGGAAGAGTTGATAATATTAAGACCAAGGATAAAGTGATTAGGACGCAAGGTTTAAGAATGCAAGGATTAAGGGATAGGAAATCAGAGGCGACGGAGACGAAGGAGAAAAGGAAGGAAAGGGAGAAAGAGAAAGGAAAATAAGAAGGAAAGAAGGTTGAAATAAAAGAAAAAAAATCGTAATAAATGAAAGAAGAGAAGAAGAGGAGAAGACGATAGAAAAGAAAAAGGAGAGAAAATAAATGATAAATAAAGCAGAGGCAAAGACAGCGAAAGAGGAATCGAAGAAAGAAGTAAGAAAAAGAATAAAAAGGAAGCAAAGAAGAAGAAAAGTAGGAGAGAGAACGAAGTGAAGCAGAAAGCAAAGAAAAAAAAAATGTTAGAAAGAAGAGAGACGTTCAAAGTTTGAGAAAATGTTTAGAATCTTTAGGAGGAAAACGAAATTAAATAAATAAATAAATGAGTAAATAAAAAAGAAAAAGAAGAGAGGGATGGAGACGAGAATAAATGTGACGCAGGAGAACAAGACAGAGAAGAAGAACAGGAAGGAGAAAAAGAGGAAGAAGAGCCGGAACATAAGGAAGACAAAGTCAAAAAAGAAGAAAAAAAAGGAAGAAAAAGAAAGATGGAAGAAAAAAGAGAGAAGAAAAACGTGAAGAAGAAGGAAAAGGAGGAAATTGGCGACAAATTATGAAAAGAACGAGGAAGGAAACCGATAAGGAGGCGGGACGGATGTAGGCGGAGATGGTAACGAGTAAGCGATAAATTACGGAGATGGCGGAAAGAAGAGAAGAAGAGAAGAGGAAATTAAAAGAAGGAAGAAGAGTATGAGGCGGAGAAAAGAAAGGAGAAAGCATAAGAGAAGGAAGGAAGAAAGAGATAAGGGAAGAAAGAGAGAGAGGGAGAAAGAGAGACAAAAAGAGAGAGAGAGAGAGAGAAAGTGATATAGACATATAATCGATCGATAGATAGACATAGATAGATAGACATACAGGCAGACAGATGCACAGACGAATAAAAAGATTTATCAGACGCATAAAACAGACAGAAAGAGAGAGAGAGAGAGAGAGAGAGAGAGAGAGAGAGAGAGAGAGAGAGAGAGAGAGAGAGAGAGAGAGAGAGAGAGAGAGAGAGAAGGGAAATCCAAGAGGAGAGACGGCAAGAGAGTCACGTAGTGTATATTAGATTTCGACCGTGCCTCCAACCTTAAAACTTCCCTTTAAGCACCACGCAACGCGGGTCAACATGGCACTCATCAACAGAAAAAAAGTATTCTCATCTGCAGAGTTGAAGTGGGATTGGAAATGAGATTGAAATCAGATAGGGTGCAAGTGTGGATGGGAAAGATCTACATTTTTTTTTTTTAGACTTCAAAGCAATTTCCGGAACTTTTTTTTTTTTTTTTTTTTTATCTATTGAAGAAGAAGAATTAATGAAGATTTTTTTTTTTTTTTTTTTATATATGTGTCCATGCGGATAAACGTGTGTTTGCATGTATATGTACGTGAATGTATCTTTATGTATATGTGAGCATGTGTACGTCACTGGACACACAAACACACACACACACACACACACACACACACACACACACACACACACACACACACAGACACACACACACACAAATTCCATCACAAAATGATCTCATACCAGACTTATAGGAACAATTACGATATGTCATGTAACGCCACCGAGGCTCCTGTCTTTGGTGCCGGCGCTTAGACCTAATATACTGCTGGGGGAAGGAAGACAGATAGGAGTGCAAATTGTGTTCACTCTGATAGGTGCATGTGTTACATTTATATACGGGTTTGTGCATGTGTGTGTTTTTTCAATTTACCTATATGTGCCTATCAGTGCACAAAACAGACACAAACACACATACCTA
>NC_061820.1:9259985-9269985 GCF_019202785.1 Penaeus chinensis
CTTAAATCTAAAAGTCTACGTTTTTGGTCAATTCGTTGTTAAGTGGTACGAAAGATATAGCCACATCTATATCTATAAAAATGTATCTATTTATAAATCTATCTATCTATCTGTCAGCCACATACACACACACGCAAACTGAAACTGGATATAAGAATTACAGAAACAAGACCAACATTAAATACAAAATAAGAGAGAAAGATAGAGAGAAAACAACTCATTAACAGCTACAAAAATAAACAAACTATGAACAACATCGACAAACACACATAGTCCAATATACAGGAAAGAAAAAAACAACAAAGAAAGAAAAAAAAAATCAAAACAAGAACACGAGTCAGCTTGAACAAAAACCTTTCTTTTTTTCTCTCTCATTTTTTTTTCTTTACCTCTTCAGAAAAGAGATTGGCGTCCTCCACAAGACTCGGAGAGTTAGCATAACACACAAACCAAGGCATCTCAGAAGACTTTCGGCACAAACAAAGTAGTAAAAGATATCAACATACCACCCCTACCCTCCCCCTTTCCCTTTCCCCCTCCTCTTCCCTCCCCTTTGTTTTCCAGACTCTTCATCCCCTCCTTTCCCTCCCCCTACCCTGTGGCTACACTCCTCTACCCTCTACCCCCCCTCCCCCCGGCCCCTACACCCCCCCTCCCAACTTCCGACGCTTACCCCTACCCATTACCCAACACCTACCCCACCCTCTCCCCCACCCTCTCCCCCACCCTCTCCCCCGGCCCTCTTTGCCCTTATCTGCCATAAGCACCATCGTTTTTTTTTTATATACAATAGGCATAATGGTAAGGATGATGATGGAGTTTGGTGTTGAGATATTGATGTTGCATCTAAGAAAGATGATAATGTTAAGGTTGATGATCATCAAGAGATAGTCGATAAGTTTGTAAATATATGATGCAGTTATAACATCATAATTAGTGTATTTGTTGATGATATTTTTGATTACGATAATAATGGTTGATAAGGTATATGATTACTAATAACAGTACAATTATGGTAGTAATAATAAAAGCAAAATTTTATAATGACATTAGTAACAAACTTGATGATATTTGATAAACATTATAAAATGTTTATTTGATGATTAATGTTAATTAAATTAATGTCAACAATTATTCTATATTAAACTATAGTGTTTATTACAATACAACAGGCTATGATAATTATTATTTTATATGATTAAATGACCCTCCATTATTTGGTTGTGTTGATATCATTAAAGCAAAAAAATAAAATAAAATATGATATAAAAGGATTTGTACTATTGTAAAGAAATTGTAAAAAGTTATGCACTTTCCTGATTGGGTTTATTTTAGACATTGCATTAAAAGTGTTTGTGTGTCGTATGGGGTTGGAGGGGAGAGGGGGGGATGGTGGGGTGGGGGGTTACTTAGACGTTGGCGAAGCTGAGGGTGCGTGGGGTTGTGTGGTGTTGATGGGGAGGGAGGGGCATGGGGGTTGAGGGGGGGGGGGGGGTGGGTGATGTGGAGAGGGGACGCAATCGTGTGTGTGTGGTCTTGTATTTGTATTTGCGGTGGTATTGTGAGTGTGCATGGAATTGGGTTTGGTGTTTGATTGTGAGTTTTAGAGTGAGAGTGGTGTAGTCTATATATAAATACTATATCTTAAATATATCTCTATATCATATCATCTAAGCGCACAACTATATATCTGTATAATATCTGGTCATATATACAATCTCTAACTCTCTCACTCTCAAATCTATATATCTATATATCATAATATGTATATGTATATTATATGCATTATATATCATCATATATATTATCATCTCTGTGTGTTTGTGGTGTGTGTGTCGTGTGTTGGTGTGTTGTTGAGTGTGTGGGGGTGTGTGTGCATTTTATTTGGAGAGGGTGGTGTTTGTATAGTGGGTGTTTGTGTGTGAGTCGTGGGTGTTGTGCGAGGAGAGAGAGAGAGAGAGGACTGAGGAGGAGCGATGAGGGACGACGGAGGGGAGCGCGGGAGAGAGCGCGCGCTCTCTGAGCAGTCGCACGATTGCGAGCTCGCTATCGCTATATCCACTCTTCTCTCTCTCTCTCTCTATATCTCTATATATATTTTTATATAGTTTATATACATATATATATATATATACGTATATAAACATATATATGACATAAACTATATTATATTTTTATATATATTTTATATTTATATACATATATATATTTTTTTATATTTATATTTATATTATTTATTTATAAATTTAGGAATATATATTTGTGTGTGCTGTCTGCTGTGTGTGTAATACCACGTGTGCGTAGATGTATAGAGACACAGAGAGTACATCATTGTATTATTACCTTTTGGAGTAGAAGATTTATGCTGAAGTGTTGCAGGTATACGAAAATAGATGAGAATGTATAGTAAGATTTGTTTTGGGGATCTTGGTGAGGGATATGTTGTGATGTTAGTTGGAGAATGTACACCTTTTTCGAATAGTGTTGCTGTTGGGACGGAAGAAGGAAAAGAAAATTAGCAAGAAAATAGAAAAGAGACAGATAAAAGGAGACGAACAGGAGAAGTTGCCATTAGAACCAGGAGAAGGAAAATTTATATGACGTACAGCACATTAAACAGGATAACCGAGAAACAACCGTCACGGAGATTAAAATGGGGCTGACAATAATCAAGGCGACGAAATTTGGGTAAAGTGTTCACATGGGCTGGGGCACGTGAGAGAAAATGGAAAGAGAGTCCACTAGAGAAGCAAAAAGAAAAACGAAGGGATCAAACATGCTGCGCGCCGGGGGACGCAATCGGGAAGCAACCGTCCAACGCGCAGGTGCATACAAGATGTGCTAACAAGAAAAAACGCGAAGGAGCAAAGACAGAACAAAGAGGTGGAAAATCGGATGGGCGAAAGAGAAAAACGGGGGCAACAACGCTGACGCTGGCGCCATAGTAGGTATTAAGACCTACCACGAAGAGAGAACAAGAACAAAGAGGTGGACGAGAACTGGCTATGAGCATTAGAAAAGCGATGGAAATGATGAGAGAGGAAAACAGGGGGGAAGAAAAGGAGGAGAGACTAGTAGGGAGCAAGAAAAAGGAAAAAGGGACAAAATAAAAAAAAGGGCATGAGCGAAAAGGAAGAAGAGAAGGCAGCTAGCTAGGAGAACGAAGAGGAAACAGAGGGAACGTCGGGGAGGTAAAAAGGTACGGAAAAGAGTCATGGAACGGTAAAAAGGAATGGATTAAGAGAAAAAGAGAAGGCAGGAAATAGTAGGGCAAGGCAGACGGAGTAGGGACTTAATAATCGTAAGGAGAAGAAACGTAGGTTAGTAAAAGGGTAAGCAAAGAAAAGGAACAGGAGGATGGAAATAGATGGGGAAAGACAGAGAACATGGAACAGGGACTGCGCTCAAAGAAGAGCGAACGAGTACAGGAACAAGGAACAAAGAAAATGAAAGGTAAAAGGCCGGAAATATACGGAGAAGCACCACCCCCTTCCCCACACTTTCCATCTCCACCACCCCTCCCCCCTGGTCCCAACCCTCTTACCGTTTCCCTACCCATTCCCACGCACCCTCACCTGCACACTTTCTTCCCGCACTCCTTCTCCTCTCCACCCTCCCACTTCCACTACCTCCTCTCCCTTCCCCGTACCCTCCCCTTCCCCTTCTTCCCCCTCCTCCCCATCCATTCCCCCTTTCACCTCCTACTCCCCACGCCCCTTCCCTCCTTTCCCCTATCCCCCCTTCCCACCCCCACCGGAGAGCCCGGAGACTTTCATATTCCTGGGTCTTAAAACCCACGTTCCAAAGGTGAATTGTCATTATGGTACCCCCTCCTCACAATCTTGCGTTGGCAGGGACAGTGGTGTCTGTCGGAGGACGTGGAGTGAAAGAGGTAGGATAGGAGGATAGGAAGTAGGAAGTCAGGAGGAAGGAGAGGAGGATAGTAGATAGGTAGAAGGAGACAGGTGAGGAGGAGAGAAGATGGAAGATAGAAGGAAGCGATAGGAAGAGGAGGATAGGAGAGGTGGTTTAGGATGACAGGAAAATAGGATGCGGGAAGGGGAAGAGGAAGAAGACTGGGGAAGGAGAGGAGGATAGGAAGGTAGGAAGAGAGGAGGAGAAGAGAATGGAAGGCAAGAGAGGAAAAGAGATAATGGAAGGAGAGAGAAGATGATAAAAGGGGAAAGGAATAACTACACTTTCTATGTTTATTCATCTCTCCTCCACCCCCTTTATTCCTTTTTTCTCTTTCTCCCTTCTCTCGCTTATTCCATTCTCCTCATTCCTGTTTATCATTATTGATGACAGACAGTAATAGCAAATGAAAACCACACCAAATAACTAATTAATGAAATATAGTTATTACGAATTATCAGATCAGGAAGGAGGGTAAACAAACGGGGAATTGAGATGAATAAAAAAACAAATAATTAAATTAGTAAATATATTGATGAAACGTCAGTGGTATGAGGAAAATATAAAAAAAGAAAAGATTAAGCAATAAAGAAAAAGGAATTTACTTTTATGGATGTATACAGCGGAGAGTAGAAAATAGAAATTTGACGAAAGAGAAGAGGGAGGTTCAGGAGGATAGGCAGTAGAGAAATATAACAGGATGTTAATGAAAAAAAAAAAGAAAAAAAGAAAAAAGAATTAAAAAAAAAAATGAGAATAATAAAGAACATGAATGCGTAAAAGAATCAGTGGAAGAAGAATATCAAAAGAAGGAAGAACAGAAGCAAAAGAAGAAAAAAAAATAGAACAGGAATCAGGAGGGCAGAAAAAAAGGACAAAAAAGGGGAAGAAAGAAAGTGAATATAGAAATGAAATGGAAAGGAGGAAGAAAAAGAAGAAGAGAAAGATAAGGCATATTAAAAAAATAAGATTGATGTGATAACAAAAAGAAATAATGCAAGAAAATTAATGTAGAAATCAATTATAAAACACAACCATCGATAACACAATGAAGTAGAAAATACAGACAATTTTATAATAGAAAAGGGAATAGTGTAAAACAAGCAATAAAGGAAAATAAGGATAATGAAAAAAAAGAGACACAGGGATATGGGGAAAGATTCAGCAAAAGTAAACAAAAAGACACAATTAAATGAAAAATACTGGACGAGCAATATTAAAACAGGAGAAAAAAACAACAGAAAGCAAAACAAGAAATAAAAGGTATAATACCAGGAGAATCTGCGGGGCGGATGATAAATAGAAGGAAAACAAAAAATCAAGAAGAATATAAATGAAAAAAGAAAAAGAAATAGGAAATGAATATGGACTTAAAAGTGAACATAAAGCCTATAATTTACATGAGAAATACAACGACTAAGAAAGCAAAGTTATGGATAAGGTAAACAAAAAAATCTGTTACGGCGAATAAAATAAATAAAAGTGAGAGAGATGAAGAGAGAGAGAAAGAGAGAGAGAGAGGGGGGTGGGTGAAGCGAGAGAGAGAGGGGGGGGGGAAAAGGAGTGAGAAGAGAGAGATGAAAAAGAGAGAGAGAGGAGGAGATAGATAGAAAGAGAGAGAGAGAGTGAAGAGAGAGAGGCAGAGGACTGATGGAGAGAGATTGAAGATGTACAGAGCTGAGATCGAGAGTGATGAGAGACTTGTGAAGAGAGAGAGGAGAAGAGAAAGAAGAGAGAGTGATGAGAGAGAGAGAGATGAGGAAAGAGAGAGAGAGAGAGGGGGGGGGGGGAGAGCGATGAGAGAGAGGGGGGGGGACACAGAGAGAGAGAGAGAGAGATAGAAAGAGAGACGAGAGAGAGAGGATAGAATGAGCGAGAGAGAGGAGAGATGATTAGACAGAGAAGGAGTGATGTCGTGCGAGAGAGAGAGAGAGAGAGAGATGAGAGAGAGGAGAGAGAAAGAGTGAGAGAAGGGGGGGGGGGGGGGGACAGAGAGAGAAGAGAGAGTGAGAGAGAGGAAAGAGAGAGAGAGAGAGATTATGAGAGGAGAGAAGAGAGAGAGTAGAGAAGAGAATGAACGTGAGTGTGATAGAGGTGAGAGAGAGAAAGATGAGAGAGAGAAGACAGAGGAGGAGAGAAGGGATGAGAGAGGGGGAGAGAGAGAGAAAGTCGAGAGAGGCGGGGGGGGGGCAGAACACACCAAACTCACACACAGATTGAGAGAGGAGAGAGAGTGAGATAGAGTGAGAGAGAGGTGTAGGAGATTAGAGGATTGATTTAGAGATCCGAGGAGATGAGAGAGAGAGTGAGAGAGAGAGAGAAAGAGAGAAAGAGAGAAATGAGGAGAGAGGGGGCGGGGGGGCAATCAGACAGACAGCAGACAGACGAGAGAGAGAGAGAAGAGCGAGAGAGAGAGATGTGAGAAAGAGGGAGAGAGAGAGAAAGAGGAAAGAGAGAGAGAGAGGGGGGGGCAGACAGACAGACAGAGAGAGAGAGGAGAGAGAGAGAAAGATGAGAGAAAGAGAGAGTGAGAGAGAGAGTGAGATTCGAATGATGTGATCCCGGTGGATGTGAGATTAGCGAGAGAGAGAGAGAGAGAGAGGGGGGGGGGGGCCAGACAGGACAGAGGAGGATGAGAGATGATTTGAGAGAGAGACGGAGAGAGAGTGAATGGAGAGTGATTCTGATGTGAGAGGAGGAGAGAGAATGAGGGAGAGAGACGAGAGAGATGAGAGAGAGATAGGAGTGAAAAGGGGCTCTAAAATCAATCCACAAAGAGGTCGAAGGAGAGGAACAGGGAGAAGGGGAAAGAAGGGAAAGGAGGAGAGGTTAGGAGAAAGGAAGAGATTGGTAGAGGAAAAGGGAAGAAAAAATAAGAGATAAGAGTAAGAGAGGGGAAGAGGAAGCAGTTGAACGCTGAGAGGAAAGAGGAAGGATTATGAAGGTTAGCGGGGAGAGAGAAAAGGAATAGGAAGGATGGAGGAGGGTGGCAGGAGAAGAAGGTATGGAGAAGAGATGGTAAGGGGGGATAAGATGGAACGGAAATAGACCAAAGTTTTTTTTTAAAAAAAAAAGGATTTTGAGAAAGAAAGACAAGAGGATAAAGGGAAGAAGAATGAGGAGTAAATTAAAGCGAGGAATGGGAAAAAAGACGGGGGTGGGAAGAAGAGTAGGGGAGAAAGTATAGAGGAAGTAGAGGGCAGGTAGTAGAGGAGAGGGTGGGCGGAAGGGTGAGAGGGTGGAGGGCAAAAGGTAGTGGGTAGAAGGGAATCAAGAGGAGAGGAGGGAGGGAAGGGGGCAGGGACAGGGTTTCAAGCCATTGTTGGTTAGCTGGAAGGAAACATGTTGAATTTGAGACAGACTATTGTTATTCGATGGGAGGTGAAGGAGGGAGAAGAAGGGGAGTGGGCCTTAGGGGAGAGATGGGGGACGAGGGGAGTGAGGGCCGATGAGGAGGGATAGTTAATGGCGGTTTTTCCAGCAAACATTTGTCCAGGATGTCGAAAAAGGGAAATGACAAATATTGGATGAGACCTGGAAGATCGGTGCCTTGGGAACGAGGGGATGGCAGATGGCAGAGGGAAGGGTAGGAGGGGTGAGGTGGGGGGGAAATGGGGGAGAAGGGAATCTGAAAAGGGATGTTAAAGATTTGTTTGTCTCTCTTTGTGTTGTTAGAGAACAGAGAGAGAGACGAGAGAGAGAGAGAGAGTGAGAGAGAGAGAGGAGAGATCGGAAATGGAGTGAGAGAGAGATGGAGAGACAAGATTACTGGAGAGGAGAGAGAGGAGATAGACACTCACACACACCTAAACACACACCACAACACCACAAGAAAGTTTGAGAGGGAGAGAGAGCCAGAGCGATGAGAGATGATGGCCGAGAGAAGGTGACAGGACCAGACAGAGAGAAGAGAGAGAGAAGAGATGTCGAGTGGGAAGATACAGGAGTGAGACGAGAGGAGAAGGACTGGAGAGTGAGAGGAGATTGAGGAGAGAAGAGAAGAGAGTTGACGGGTGAGAGGAGGAGATGAGAGAGAAACGGCGAGAGTTGGAGAAGTCTGAGAGAGAGAGAGAGTGACGATGAACTCAGATGAGAGACCGAGAGATGAGAGAGAGTGTTAGAGGAAAGGAGAGAGAGGGATGAGAGCGGAGGAGAGAGAGAGTGAGATCAGAGAGATGATGACGACGTTATGATGAATTGAGAGGATAGAGAGGACGAGGATGAGTTTTGAGAGAGACGAGAGGAGAGAGAGAGATAGATAGATGGATAGATTGAGAGAGAGAGAGAGAGAGAGAGAGAGAGAGACAGGCAGATAGAGAGAGAGAGGTTAGAGTGAAAGGAAGAGAGAAGAGAGAGAGAGTTAGAGAGAAAGGATGAGAGAGAGTGAGAGTAGAGTGAGAGAGAGACCAAGAGGATCAGAGAGACACGGAGTGAGAGAGAGAGGGAGAGAGGGCTTGAGACGCAGAATGGGGGGGGGGAGAGAGAGATGAAGAGTGGAGGACTGAGAGAGACGGGAGAGAAAAAAGAAGAGAAAAAGACTTAGAAAAATAGGAAGAGAATGGAAGGTACATATGTACACTCAACACACACCCATACGCACACACACACACACACTCTAAAACACATATATATATATATATATTTTTATATATTTATATTTATTGTATATATATATATATATATATTATATAATAAAGTATATAGTATATTCATATATATATATATATATATATATATATATTATATATATAGATATTTTTTATATATATATATGATATTTACCAACACCACACACACAACACACACATTCATATGTGGGGTGTGTGTGTGGGTGTATGTTGTTGCGTTCTCTTTATACTTTATATAAGGAAATAGACGAATTATTTTTTCAAGACAGAAAGTTCCACAGATGATTGTCTCTTTTTTGTTATTGTATGATCTTCCAACGTACATCGACTTTAAATTTAACTTCAGTTGACATAAACACAAAAAAGCCGCAAGCAAAAAACAACAACAAGCAAGCACAACACCTCACACCACCATACCGCAAAACACAAACACACAACAACAAAACACCACACACAGCGAGAAGCGAGATCTATGATAAAAAGAAAGAAAAAAAATAAAAAGGAAGAAAAAAAACATCAGTCTGAGCTCAATTGTTTTTTTTTTTGTTGTTTTTTTTTAACTTCAGAGTTTCAAAAGAGTTTAATAACTCGTGAGAGAGAAACTTCTGTTATCAGAAAGTGGAAACTGACAGCAGAAGAAAAAACAAGGAAATTGGGAGAGATTGAATATGCAAGAGTTTGAGGATTAATATCACACAGGAAAATTGAAACTTTTCCCCCTTCTCTCTCTCTCTCTCTCTCTCTCTCTCTCTCTCTCCTCTCTCTCTCTCCTCCTCTCTCTCTTCTCTCTCTCTATATAATATATATATATATATAATATATATATATGTACGTATATAAACATATATATATATATATACATAAATATATATATTATATATATATTTATTTATATATTTATATTTATTACATATATATATATTATTATATATATTATATATATATATATAAAATATATATTTGTGTGTGTGTCTGTGTGTGTGTATACACGTGTGCGAATATGTATAGAGACACAGAGAGTAACATCAAAGAAACTTACATTTCGGAGAAATGATCAGACGAGAAGCAGGAAACGAAAAAAGAGAGAAGAAAGAATAAAGGGGACATGGAGAGGAACAGAGAAGCCGCCGACCCCCTAAAACGCAAGAGAATTTCCTTCCTCCTTCCCCTCCCCAACTCCCTCCCCACGCCCTCGACTCACCCCCTTCTCCTCCCTCCCCTAATCCCAACCTACCCCTCGCCCTTACCCAACACATCCTACCCTCCAACCCCTTCACCCTCTCCCCCCCTTCGTCTCAACCCCATTCACCCCCTCCCCCTTACGCCCAAAGGGATCTGTCCAGGCATGTTCCTATCTCTCCCCCATTCCCTCTCTTCCCCTCGCCTCCCCCCTCCCCTCCTTCTCCCCCTTCTCCTCGCCTTTGCCTCCCCTCTTGTTCCCCCTCCCCTCGCCTTCT